>NC_091930.1:35699762-35877262 GCF_041260155.1 Ptychodera flava
AGAATGTAATGTCGTTATCATATTTTTTGATGCATCATTTAAAAGATTTTTAAATACTTGGATTGTATATTAAATGTTCACAGTTTTACAAAGAAGGGATATCATAATTTCAAAAATAAAAACATTTCTGCACGAGGTTTTTCTTGCAGTGGAATTGTAGCTTTTGTTTTTGGTCAGTTTTCTATATTGATAGCATTCGTTTACGCTTTGATAATTTTAAAACTCCATTAGAATTCCCGTACGAAGCTTATATACAATACATGTGATTTTTCGAAATATTCAATTCTATCTCCATGAATAACACTGAAAAGTTTATGTAAAATAGAGAAAGACAACATAACTGTAAACTACCGTGGTGAACTTGAATATAGGAATCATTAACTTTACTTTCTTTTACATTTTACTACGTTGATAACTCTTCATACTATATCAGAAAAATAACACTGACCGTGGACGTAGACAGTTGCACTACTCACATGGGGCCATTCGTAGCTGTATACAAAAAGTAAACTATGTTATTCTGTCGGCACTTTCTCTTTCTACCGGGGAGAGGGGGGATTGTAAGACGCATATAATTTAATGAGATTAGTCATCGTTTTATCACTAAATAATTGTGATTTACTTAATTCAAATTTTGCCATTTTAAGTAAATTTTTATAATGAGTATGAACTACTTTAAATGATTGACCAAATCATCTCAGTCAAGCTCAGTCATGTCAATCATTCTCATAATTAAAATCGTTCATGTGAAGAAAACTTCATAATATCAAGTCGATCTGAAGCTTCGCCCGCCAATGCAAAGTTGATGTCATCACTACTGTTACCTTGCTATCATGTAAATTTGTCATGACATATCAAAGCGAGGTTTTAAAATATGAATGCTATTTACTTGGCAGAGTGAAACAGTGCGATGAAATATGATATCCCGAATATTGTGGTATGATATGATGACTTTGTTTCATGTTAATAACCATTGAATGTATAATTTGATTTATATTCAAGAATGTATGTGCGGAACGCTCAACAGTTTTTAGCTTAGAGGAGTAAAAATTAAAGTCATGTCTTACAAGATTTTAAGGTTATACTCTGTTTTTTCTCTCGGCGAACATTCGCAGGCTATTCCCTGACATGTGAGATTGAGTGCCTTAACAACTATGTTTTTCATGTTGCTATTATCTCCCAAAAATATAATGGCTGTGTGCGACTGTTCTGTATGAATCTAATTTGAACTTACGACGTACAGAGTTTCCACAATGATAGACGTTCAAGACTGCTGTGGAATTTACTCTTATGTATGTACGTAATCGGCTGTGCACAAACTGCCATCGACTGATCTAATGGATACGAATTTATTGATATTAGATATCCATGAAATGTGATGACGTCAAGGCTGCGCCTTTAAAAACGTTGCCAAGGCGGCATTTCATTTTCTCCAGGGATTTTTCAGTAAACTTTTGTACCTCTTTATGGTGCATAATATATTCAGCAAATACGGGTCATGGAGTCGACGCGATAAATATACCTGTCTTACCGCCATGTGTCCTACTCATTTACATAAATTTTTTAGACTAGGGTCGTGACTTCGTGATATTAATGCGCCAAACACAGCGAAAGAATAGAAAAACAAAGTTCAAACATTGTGAAATTTCGGCCAAGTCAATTTGTATTTTAATTTTTTATTTTAATTTTTGTATGAAAAATACGTCATCCCGTGTTATTGCCAACACTTGGTTGGAGTGTGCAGAATTTTCATTGGTGAAGATACGGGTCGCATCACATACGTCTTCGACTGGCCTTTTTGATGCTACAAAGCGCTGAAAATTTTGAATAACCTAATAAAGTGAGCGAGAGCAGCATAAGTGTTTGGCTTGTGTCTTTGGCTTTTAATAAACAAATGAATGTGACACAGATTTCTTCGTAGATATGCAATGGCAACATAAAAAGATTAAGATTGCATGAGTCCCGTACTCTATGTTCTTGCGTTCACCGTGCTTTTAAACAATAATATTCGAAAAAGTGTCACCTCTGTCGATATTTTAATAATTTTTACGGCTCTGATACGGCTATTGCGGCCCGAGGTCGTACGGTTGAAGGGCCCGAGCATGCGAGGGTCCGTACGCCGTACGGGCCACAAAAGCCGTATCAGGGCCGTAAAGGTTGTATCATATACTTTATGGAATGATAATATGTAGTTTTCATAATATTCAACATCGTTTAGGCGATAAAAATGCGTGCGATATCAAAAATCCTTCGCCATTAGTGTCAATTTTTCATAAATGCGATGGCCGTTTTCCGTCGTAGACTGACATACATAATGACGTCATTTGTTTACCTGCAGAATTCTAAAGGCGCAAAGCAACGTGCGTACTGGTGCGTGACCAACAGAGATCCAGACTTATATCGAGGTGTTAGGAAGGACAAAAGCGTGATATCAATTTATTGTAATTTATACTGAACAGGCACGCACTTAGTATACACAGGATTTCACTAGAATTTAGAAATATTAGCCGATCATGTCACCGTCGCGGCTCCACTGTCGCCGCGCGCAACTGACAGAGCGAGCTGACGATTTCCTAATCTCGCGCTGGCTTTGTATATGAGTGAAACGTTTGCGGATAGCAACGCGCGTAGCGACCAGAATCGAGCTAAGTTCAGATATGCACGTGATTGCCCATATTTGGGCACCGGGCGGGGCGTGATACGTAAAAGAAATTCACAGAAGTGAGGGCGCTTTCCCCATAGGCACGTGAATGTAGGTATATTATAATATGTAAAGAAAGCATTTCATTGTCTGAATATGATAAGGATGCTTGTTTACTGAATTTTACAATTATGTCCCCTTCCGTCTGCTCTGTTGTGTTAATAGGTGTTATCTGGAATTGTGTTGTGTATTTTTTGTCTGAACTCTTTAGGATGTCACGATAATACACTGAGTGAGTCGCAGACATGGTTAAACACTCTAACTGTAATGTCTTTATTGCTTTTCAGTCAACGGCCCCCAATTGTCCATGGCATGCTTATTTTACTATACATAAAGAAGAATACATCAATTATATTAATGATATTTACAAAGTGTTTTCAAAAGCATTGCAAACTTTTTAAGTGGGTTTACTTTTCTTTTTTATGATTAAGAGAAGCACTCTATTGTCTGATTAATCAAGATGATATTCTATGGCAAGGAGAGTAGAACACGTCCATTACATTAATAAAATGTATGCATTTATCATGTTGTTATGCCGAGCGGTTCTGTCTGTTACCTCTCCTCTAGTCGACTGGATGTCGTATGTTGTGAGTTCGAACTCTGATTGAAAACAAGCCGTATTTCCTACCCTTGGTTGATAGCTGTACTGGTGGACATAATTGTCCCCGAGGCTGTCTTTCTTCCAGTAGAGTGATGTATTCATTGCTTCGATAAATTTTGTGTGCGATGTGTGAAAGTGAGTGTGCGAGCACGAGTGCTTCTTGAACTTTACAACGTGTGGAGTGGTCGCAGTCAGAAAAATGTAACAACTTAGCTCGGTTAACGAACCACTTTTTTGAGAGAGAGGGGATTACGCCGAGCGTATTTAGAATATTTGGAAACATTCCACATCGTCGGCGACTGATATGTTTAGAATGGTCTTAAAAATATAGCACTTGTCACTATTAATTCAACCAGGAGTAACGCAATTATATCTCCGTTGTCTGCAAGGAGCTCCAGGCACCACAATAAGATCTCACTTTGGTCCCTGTTCCTCACAAAAGTAGCACCTTTCATCCTCACAAGACCGACCGAGCAACCTGAGAGAATGGTTGCATCAAACACCACTGCAGCTTAGGAGCCGCTATTATCAACGACGACAATTTTGCAGATCCTAGAATTTTCACCAAGCAACAAACCTGTATTCTAAATTTTTAGCGAGTTTCTTGGACATGAGCGTCAAAGGATTGTCTGTTTTGACCTCACATGGGTAAAAATGTTAAGAACCATTACCAACGTCTTCTTCTTCATCATCAATAAATTTACCATTGATCTCTGTACGTGAACGTTTTTCTTCTCCAACGCATGCTTAATAAAGGAATTAAGGAAGAGCGGCTGACGTAATTTGTAGGAATTGGGAGCCCTGATTCATAGTCTTGTTGCTTCTTTAAACAGGGTCTCTCTCACTCCTGAACGCATTTTTGCAAAAGCCCATCTAGTGCAACACCCTATTCGTTACACTTGAAAAAACTGCAAAATTATCATTCTGTTCTTGTGGTTGGTACCTTTGACCGCAGAGGCTGTGCAGGCATTCGCTGGGTGCTGTGTTTTTCCTCGAGTTGGTTTTCCATGTCAGCGCTATGGCATTTACATACACTTGCATGCCTCTATCTCTGAAACGTCCGACTTGTAGCAAGTCAGATAATTTTGAAACCAAACGTAAGAGTAGATCAAGTTTGGTATATTCCGATAGATTAGATTTCCATATTTAGTTTTGGTAAAGTTTTACTTTAATTTGATGGAGAAAACTGTTATACCATTTATCAAATCAAAGTTTTTGACGATTCCGCAATATTGTTCACGATCTTGCAGTGGGCAAAGTCACTGGTGTTCTTGCTCAAGGGTATATACTTGGCATCACCTTCAGGCACGGCAATAGAATCTGATGTTTGTTTTTCATGTGCGATAATACGCTGTGACTGCACAGACCCCCTTGATCTCCGTCAATTACTGACATGGCTGCTTATCGTTTGTAGCATCCTGCAGGTGTGATCAGAGACTGGAAACATCACTTCAGCCAGGCTCAGAACGAGGCCTTCGATAGAGTGCACGCTGAGAAGATAAAGAGATATGAGCATCTGATGTACAAATACTGATATTTAAGTCTTCTTGCTCGAGTTATGTCCGCATTGTTCAGAGATGATTTGTGATTCAAATTTAGTTTTATTTTGAAAATCACTATTTTTGACTTACTACATACCATATAAAGTCAAATTTTGAAAAGGCTAAAAAACATAACCCCTCTGTTGTTTTATCTAATTATTGTTTTCAAGCACAAGGTTAACTATCTTACTGTCTTGACGTTAAGAAACGAATACCCTGTATGTTATCTTTCTTGATGCACTTACATCTGAAATATGAGTAATATGGTTAGGTAGGTTAAATTTTCCTTAATAAGATACACTCATTAACCGTGGTAGCCACATTCTTAGTCTTTCTTATTAAAGTTGTGAGAAAAAAACTGTTATTTACCTTCATCTCTTAATATCTTTTGCAAGTTGTGTCACTCAATGGATGATTTCAAATAATTCGCTAACTCTTATTGTCGAGTAATTGCCATTTCCCCTACATATGTTGCGTGCAGTCACAGCTTCCCGGGTTCCCTCCACACTGTATCGTCAGGAAGTATACTTGTATCAGTTGTCACTATTTGCACATTTTCTTACAAGATACTTTTATAGCATTCTTTCTAAGAGTTCACCTTTAAGGCACCACTTTCTATCAGTTTATTCTGCAAACCAGAGATACCAAATGCTAACTTCAAGAAATTAATATGACAGAACCCCATGGCCTTGGAGGGCACTCTGTGAAGTTCCGAAGGTATTTCCCGAGGGATACGGTGTATTCTGCCGCCAGTACTTTTCCGAGCTATTGAGAAGTCATTAAAAATACAGTATAAGGTAAATATGTCATTCAAGGTTATCGCCGCCGCATGGCTGAGTCATATTCCTACTGACGAAGATGCGGGCCGCATCACACTCGTCTTTTACTCTATTGATGCGGTCCGTATCCTCACTGGTTGCAATACGATCCAACAAAGCGGTGGTAACCTGAGATAACCTCATAAAGTTTATGACGGGCAGCAATTTAAATTGTTTGCTTATATCGTTGGCTTTTAATCAACAGATGTGACAAATAGTTCTCCGTAACCACCGTGACGACATGGCTACATAAAAAGGAGATGTAGATCACACGAGTCCAATGCTCTATTTTCCAGCTTTGAAAAGTTTTTCTCAAATGATATTCAAGAAGGTGTCACCTCCATCAATGTTTTACTGTGAAAAGTAACATATCGTTATCTGATTAATCATCATGATATTTTACTGTCCCAAGGGAAGAACACACGTATCATATTAATGACATTTACCATGTATATTAAAATAACATTGTAAGCATTATTAGATGTGGGTGTGCTTTTCTTTACTTTTTCGTTATGCAGTGAAGCATTCAAGTTTATGATTAATCTTATATTTTTTTCAAGTTAGCACTCTTTAGACTATTGGGAAACCGTTTGCATCGTCGACCTTTGAATGATGTAAAAATAAATGACTTGTTAGGGTTAATTTAACAACGAGTCATGCCAGGAGCTCCTAGCACCAGAACTCAGTTTCAAGCCCTGTGTCCCCAACAACAACACAAATCATACTTGTACGTCCGACCGATCAAACTTATGGAATGGTTGCAACAAAGATCGCTGCCTTGGTTACACTACCCCAAAGCATAGTATGTATGTCAGTGGCCATTTAAACGATGCAAGCGTGAAAGGCTACTCGAACCAGCCATAAACGGGGCAAAAACGTCAGCTGTCATCAACCTTGACTGGAAGTGTCTACGGAAATTACTACGGAGCCATTCAAAGTCTCAGTCCAAGCCCAAGGTCAGCTACTTCCAACAATCATGACGGCCGTGGATTTTCCGTTGATCTAACATCTCGGCCACCTAATTCTGATGCACTGACTGTAATCAGAGACAACTTGTCATTCATCGTTTTTTTCTCCTTGTCAGTGGTTTCACCTTGCCTTGTTGTCGACAACGGTGACAGAGACCCTCCAGAATGTTTGTCAACTGTACTTTCAAGCACCCGTTTTTTCGAGTTTTCCCGTTCGCCGAAATAGCTCTTCTCAAGAAGCCATCGAAAAATATACGTTTGTAGACACAATTATTTATTAATGAAATTTCATCATTTGAATAACATTGTTGAACTCTGTTAATATAGTTTGTAATTGAATGCTGTACTACTAGCGACATAATAATGATCGTATTGATCAGCTGATACCATGGCATGCAGCTCGCTGATCGTGCTGATGTCGATGCATGAACATTCCGTTTCTTTATGTCTGGCATTTCACCGTGTCGGCGTTTTGAATGGGATGACATTGAAAAGTGATGTTTCAAGTTCGACATAGACTGGAGGGATGATATTCCTTTTCATTTCGTTCGAATACACGTTGTTTTTAAGTGCTGCTCATTTTTTGTGTTGAACGTGCTTGTTCAATGAAGTGAAGTGCAGTGTGCAGTGCGTGTAAATGTATACAGTATACAGATTCAGGGCCGATCATGCCGGACGACGCTCACTGGCTTCAAACTCAGTTGAAATTTCCTTTTTTATTGATTTTCTACATCTACAAATTCACTGGCATTGCCAAAACTATAAGATAATAGCAATAATGTACCCCCTCCCGGCCCATAGTGGACTCAAGCAAACTTTTCACTCGCACTCGCCTCGTACATTATGTTGTGCAAAGTTTGCTTTCGTCCATTATGGGCGGGAGCGGGTTCATTATTGCTTAAATATAAATCCCCCAGTCACAAATATACTGATTTCCAGGGAGGATCAGTGTAAAAGAAAATAATATATTGTAATACATAAAGCTAAAAAAATTTAAGGTAATAAAAGGCAAAAAAAACCATGACAATATAGTTACTGTGTATGTTACTGTTTTGCTAATTCACAGTGGAAGAAGAGAACTGTTCTGTGTTTCAATGACAATATAGAGCAATTACAATCACGTGGCAGAAACAAAACTATACATGTACAATAAAATCAGCACTATCAATATATACTACACAAAATAACATTGGAGGGTGTTTCTGAAGCATTTTCTTAAAACGCCGTAAAGAGATGATACCGTGAAAAACACCAGTTAGACTGTTAATAGCACGATAAATAAAGGAATTGCAAACTGTAGAAAAGTGACCAGTAGTCGTAACAACCACTTTTACACAGAAATCTCTTGTTATCTCGTTTTGTTCCTTGCTTATCCTTCAGGATTTCTTATTAAACACAGAATAATGAAGAGAATGAGCTTGTTAAAAGAGTAGCACCAACGCTAATATTTAGGGAGATCGGCTGCTATATTTAAAATAATTACGGGGTGTACAAATTATCTGTATGGAGAAAGTAGTAATACGCTTTGTACGAGAGTATTGGCAGTAACGTGTCCCCGGCACAAGGTAATCGAGTAAAGCAGATTGTCGGGGTCATCTCCGCATCGTACTCCGGTTTGCGAAAGCTTGCGAAAAGGTGTTTTCACACATTTTGTTTATGGAGCAGACGACAGACGGAGAGCAAAAATTTCAACGCTTTGTTATGCATATATATATATAGTTGTCACCCCCAGTATTCGTCCTTTTGATAAAAAGTATATAGGACCATCAAACTATAATACGTGAATAATTCATTCCTTTGGAAGCTATTATATTTACTTTAAGTATGTTAATGATATTTGTTAGTAATTTTTTATCATCAATTATAGCGTTTGTATATTTAAAGAGTACTATTCACCACAACTCAAAAATGAAAGTGTGTAGGCGTTGAAGAGAAGCCATAATGTTGTGAAGAATACAATAGAAAAAGCTTATTAAATTCTGTGTCAGTAGGACCGTCCCTCATACTGCCTGGATGAACGTCCAATGAGTGTTCTCTTCTGCAAAGTTGTGCAACTACAATGTAAGAATCATGATACATCCCGCCTTGATTACGCTCTCCCTGCTTCTGTCTTGCTGTGGAGTCCATGCACGTAAGTACATGTATACACACATTTTCGTAAGAGCGACATTCTATTTGTGCTTTAAACGATAATCGTTTAAAGTGTCTATGCCATGCCTATAACAGCAACTCTTAAAATCCCTATGCCTTTGAGATAAGTTCTAACCATATCTCACATTGAGAGTTTCGCGCTGTAGATAAGCAAGTAAAAGTTGCAGGTGGGTGTGTCCCTCAAAGCCAAGTCGGTCGAATTTTTTCGCCTTTCCGAAGTTCACACGAAGGTTTATCTAAGTCTTTCACACCTCTAAATCTCTCCTTAGAAATAACTGTGAATTGTGAGGGATTCTGTTTACACAATGACCATACTTCTGAACTACCTCACTCGGTACTATTTCTCCACTGTCGAGTTTGAGTTGTCACCTCATAAGCGCTCAACCAGTCCCACCAGTTTAGTTTCCGGTCAGCTAGATGCACCAACTCGTAACTAATCTGAAGATTTACCATTTGTCGAATGAACGCGGGAAATGTGGGAAGATCGTACGGCGATTGTACATTAGCGATGTTTATGACAGCTAAGCTTGCGATTTCAACTAGGTTTTGTAATTTGCTGAAACTAACATCGACATCTGTGTAGTCAACTGCAATTTTATTTCGTTCCTGTTTTATTTTGTTTCGTTTCGAAATACCAGGAAGTGTTCTACCAAGAGGAGTACCGGGCCCAATATCCTATAAGTTTTGACGATATCTTATCAACCAGTCGGATAACCTATCCGATACCTTATAAAAATTGTACTTCACTTCAGCTTGAGTTTTTGACGTCAGCCCCTGTTTCTTTATTTGTAATATCAGCGTCTTTGCATTAAACAATGCACATCGCATTGCATAAAGTCGATGTTCGCACTTTCGAAGCTGTCCTTGCTTCAGTGGTTGACGCTACGGCAATGCTATGGCCAGGGTACAGGTGAGAATGAGATATCGGCTGGGGCAAAATAGATGTTTGGCAAAGCACGGTCTCTCTAGAGGGACCTTGGTACACTTACAACATTGTACGACATGGATCACCAGCAGTAAATTGGTTGGTATGGCTACTCATTAAATTTGGCAGCAATTTGTAAGAGCTGTTTCACCTTTTATGAATATTTATCTTCCAAAGTGACAATTTCGCCAGCATTAACAGATGCGTGATGAACAAGCACCCAATGGAAACTAAACGTCGATTCAAGCAGCATCATGACTGAGCGACGAGTATTAGTAGTACTGCCTGTATAGTAGGCATAGAGCTACCTAAATACAGCTCCATGCACTATGGTATAGGTA
This sequence comes from Ptychodera flava, assembly GCF_041260155.1. NCBI lineage: Eukaryota > Metazoa > Hemichordata > Enteropneusta > Ptychoderidae > Ptychodera > Ptychodera flava. Next base: position 35,709,809 of record NC_091930.1, read on the forward strand.
ACCGATCAGAGCCGAACAATACCGAAGATCAACTGAGTAACATTTCCAGGCTGCGTGAACACGAAAAAGGAAATCTGCTATTGAAAACGTTGCTTTCCTGCAGCTTTGTCGGACTATGTCTGATTGGTAGGCACGCGAAAGAGTTTTGAGCGAAATGATTTTACGTTATCTCATTATTTAAAGCACGACATTGCCTATATTGCAAATTTTCAACATGATCTTGTCGCATTACTCAGCCCAGTTGTATCACAATCATGTCGTCACTTGTCACGCTTGTGCCATGCTCTACCACGGGATGTACGTACGTTGAAGCGAGACACACAGTATGCAAATACCTCAGCTGGCTTCGGAGGCTCAATGGGCCCAGCCCAGCCAGTTGACTGCAGTCGTCCTGCAGAAGTAGAAAATTTCGCTTATTTTTGACATTTCACATTGATACAGTGCAAAATGTGACAAAACAACCTCGGAGGAAAAAAAGTTTTGAGACATGGCATACAAACTTTAAAGACAATTAAGTGAGTATGCAGGGGCTTGTCCCACTTGAAGTTTGTTCCTTCACTAGGGATGCCAGGATGTCTAATTTTGTTCTACTGTGTTCAAGGTAGTGTTCGTATTGTTTTTTACTAGATTGAAATATATGTTCTTGTCAACATGTTTTGTGTCGTAAGTTTCTGTTATAAGGCTGTATATTTCTCTGTTATTTGTTCTGAATCATCTGTCATAAACTTTGTTGGTGTCACTGGTTGACGAGTTATTTTGACGCTTCCTTATTATGTAATTATCAGTGTCTAGAACTGCTGTTCCACTTCCATTATCTAACGGTTTGATCAGTACCTCACCGTTTTCTGATAGCGTTCTCAAAGTATTCTACTCTATGTTTCAGGAAAGTATGAAATAACATTACACTAGTCTTATTAAACTTATTATTTACTCAGGGCATTGATAAACAAATGATCACATATGCAAGGTCAAGTTTATTTCATTTCTTGTTAAGTTTATTTCATTTATGGTTAATTTGTTTATTACTTTTGTGGTTGCGGGTTGTAATACATTAATGGTTGATTATTTTATTACATTTTTGGTTGATTTTATTACAATTGTGGTTGATATTACATTTGTGGAGATTATTACATTTGTGGAGGTTACAGGGGCACCATAGAACAAGATATAATTTGATTTGTAATGGAATTTATCAGATAACAAGCGTCTAGAGTGAGAGTTGCGGGCATTTGTGAGAACCAAATACAACAAAATCTGGTTTTCAGCAGCAAGACTGATCAGTCGATTATGAAATTGTTAAGAATTCTCACCGTCCTCGAGGAGACAGAAATTCTCATAAGTAACCTTACTGGATATTCTGCATTCACCGTGTCTGCTGAGACCATACAAACATTCTCGCCAGAAAGAAAATGGGGCTTTGCAGCAGCACTTTTCCCACTTTCGATGCAGGTCCTTAGTTGGAGATGTACCGTCGTTAAGGCTTCAACAGGGACATACTAGAACGTCTCTCTGACATGTCCTTGTTTTTAACGCTTTAGGCCTAAGACGCACTGCAAAGAAACTTTTAACTTCAGTGAACAAATAAAACAAACATGACGACGAGCTACTTAACATCATGCACATTCGCTCCAAAAAAGAAACAGAGCCCAACTGACTCAAACCGAAGCTCCCTGAATTTGCAATTGTTCACAGATAATTTGCTGCACAGGAACATGTCAATCTTTGTCCATAAAGGCAACTTGTTGGCGTTACTATATATGATGATTAGATGGTTTAACTAAAAAACGCAGTGCAGATAAGAGCTAGGAAGTTATTTCAAGCAAATCGTTATCACGGATGATCAGAATGTTCCATTAGCGCAAAATTCACACCATATCAAAACTGAATACAACAACCCAGCCAAAAGATCTTGTTAACGATGAGATAAGAATCAAAATTATGTATCGCAGCATATGTATTACGTGGAGTAAGATCGACATCTGAACAAAAGGTCCGTTGTCTATTTTCCATACCAGTGCTATATTCGAGTATGCGTACACATGGGCTGAATGTACCAAGCGTGACGCTGCCCCGTTGAAGCTGGACTACTCAGCGTCGTGAAAGGATGCTACAAGTCCCGCGATCGTCATACTTTCAAAATTGAAGACTGCTTTTGTTATCGATAATGCCCTTTCCTCGCCAAATTTTATACAGCTATACACTTAACTCGCAGTCGGCTCTCGTCTTGGTTTCTCGTAGAGACAGTGACAATGTTTGATGAAGAATTCGTCGAAAACTGTCAAATATATCCACCGCCAGGAAAACGGCGACATCAAAGCGGAAGTCGGGAGTATCGATCAGCACATACAAATACAAGCAGACTGTTAAGATATATTGGCATTTTCAATGGGGATTTTTGTCAAAAGGGTACTGGTATCTACTATATGTTTTTGATCAGAAAACTAAACCGTGTTGACGGAGGTTGAACTCTCCGCGGTTTGAAACATGCTCAGGAAGATGCGTCGTAGGTTTTGTATACGGACACGAATGTACATCAATGTTATGACAAGCGAGGCGTAGGAGTTCACAACGGAAAACACATTCGCAGTTAGATTCTTCAGTAATACTTCTAGCCATATAAAATTCACTCCCTTGGAAGCTCGCATAATTACTAAAACTAGTTTTCTAACATTTACCATAATTGTGATGGTGAGTTTGATGGAAAATTCGGGACTCTGGCAAGCTGTTGCACGGTGTTGTACCCTTTAGCAAGGCACTTTGCTCCTCATTGCTCTATTGGGTTTTTATGGGTGATTAATTTTTACGACATTTACCTATAATTCGTGTTGCATTACAAAAGGCAATCAAAATGATTACATATGTAAAGAATCATATGCATGTACGCGACTCGAAAGCGAAAGTGTGTAGTGGTGTTTTATGTAGTGACAGGAATATAAGTGAAAAAGCTAATTAAATTCTGAGTCGGCGGCACTGTCTCTCATAACTGCCAGGACAAACCTCCAATGAATGTCCTCTTCTGCAGTGTTGTGCAACTCCAAGGCACGAACTATGATATATTCCGCCTTGATTATACTGTCCTTGCTTCTGTCCAGCTCCGGAGTCAGTGCAAGTAAGTACAAGTAAACGCACATTTACATACTGTACATATACTAGCAACATTTCGTTTGTCACATAAAATATTGCATTTTTAAAAATTAAATAAGGGGCGCAAGGCCACTAGACGAACAGATGTAATTTTACTGGCTATTTGATCTAGCAGAAAACCAACGTCTATTTTATATCAGAGTGAGAATAGTATGCCTTCGTGAAAATCAAATCCATTTATCTGATTCTCACCTGTGAGACTTAATTGTCGCCTGTCAGTCAATCATCATTTAGGCAAGAATTTTAACAACTGTGATGGTGATGGATAATCTACATCCATTGCTAAGACGATACAAACATTCTCAAGACAAAGTAATATTGCTCTGTGGCGGAACGCCAGATCTTAGTTGTAGATGTACCATCGCAAATGAGTACAATGCAGAAAGTATGTGTACACAATGAAAAAGAATAAAAAATATCGTGGGATATGTATATACATGGAGTTTGATCAATACAGTAACTACATATTCGTGGCCGATGAAATGATTTTGCTCGTCAGTCCTGTCGATCTGCGTACACATGGGCTGAATGTAAGGGGTGTGATGCTGTCCCGTTTCAAGCTTGATTATACAGCATCTCGAATTGACGTAGTTGACGTCAACAGTCCCGTGACCGTTTTGAACTTCAAAAGTAAATGTTTTGCGCTAGATGCCCGTTCTTCATCAATTTTTCAAGTAAGAGCAGTACGCGTACATCGCATTCAGGTCTTGTCTCAGTTTCTCGTACCGACCGTGTCAGTATTTGATCAAAATATACATTAAAACTGTCAAAGTTGCACAATTTGTCCATCACCAGGAACTCGACGACATTAAAACGGATGTCAGGATTATATTATCGATTAGCACAGACTTTTAAAAGCAGATCGTCCAGAAATATTCACAGATTTTAAGACACAAACGTATTTTTTGAAAAAGGTTGCCTTTTGGTACAGAATACTCTTTTCAGAAGCCAAATCGAACTTGTCAAAGTTGAACCTTCCGCGGTATCATGCGGGAGGATTCATCCAGTGTTTGAGTATGAACCAAAATGTTTATCCATGTTAAAAGCAAGGAATTCTACAGGTATTTGGAAAGCGGAAGTACAGTCGGAGTAGCCTGAAAACCGGGGAATGTGTGACTTTCTTAAATCACTGAACAAGAAGGACTGAATCGTGCTTGTTTGCGCATGATAACATTAACCATAAGTAATATAGCACTTCTTGGCATGTCCTACTTTGATCCTGTCTGTAGTGAATATAATTTTCAATGATTGATCTTTCCATAAATAATGTCACAGTTCAGTCCTTCAACGGAACCTAGCTTATGTACAACGTGAAAGGAAAGAGGTAGAAGCGAAAGTTGAACAATATGCATTCTCCCTGGAAAATTTTGTTGTTTAACTTTTTAGTGATTTTGTCAAGTATGACATTTCAAAGTAATGCAATTTTTTTTGTTTTCATTTTTCTTGCTCATTGGGCATTATAAATAGTGTGATTTGTATTTGTAGTCCCTGTATCTTAAACGACTCAAAGTAAAACAATACGTCTTATACTGATCTGTGAACTTGTAGATCAGGTTATTCCAAAACGATCGAAACCATTCAATTGGTCAACAGTTACTAAATTATTTCTGTTGTGGCATCATTCATGCAAAAGTTTACCCCGCTCCTGTAAGCCACCTTGTGCCGGGTGTGGCGGGGAAGACACGGTGCTGAGATCAATTGAATTTATTGGAACAATCCAGAATTTTTTAAATTTTTATGAAGCACATTCCTGAATACTTTTCACGCTCTGTGTTTTTCTTCGTGACACAATTGAATTTTACTATCAAATGTCTATCCATCAATAAGGCTGCGTTCACAAAAATGGTTGGGAGTGGGGCTAGAGGAATTCAGGGGGATTCGAAAACTTTTGGGATAGTAGAGTGGACTTTAAAATTTTGCTCTGCCTGTAGGGTAGACTTGAAAATTTTTTGGTTACGTCTTACGTTTTATATTTTCCAATTCCAAGTTTTTTTCAATGAAAAATTAATACAATTTTTTGGCATCAAAATGTTGTAATGTTTGTAATAGTTTAACAAAATCTAGAACCATTTTGTCACATTTCATGACTTTTATCTTAAAAAAATCTAAACATGTACGATTTGTCGTAAAAACAATCTTGAGCCTAGTAACAGGGCAGACGCTGCAACTGTTGATGAGTTTTGCAATATTTCTGTGCAATGTATCAACAACAGTTTCTTGCTGTTTCCCCTTCAGCATCCTCAAACTCACAATATTCAGTTTGTCGACAAAACCTGTATACCAAAATTTGTATTAGGTGATAATTTGATTAGCATCCAGACTGACAGTCAGTTGTCAGTGATACAAGTGCATGGTACATATACACAGGCTGTAGCAGCAAGCTGAATAGTGGTCAGTTCGACATGCTGCAGGGAGTAGCACAAGAACACAGTTGTATTAAGTGAACAAAAATCTTGTCAAAATTATCAAAGTTAACACAGCTACTCGCTGCGGGCAGTGTCACTATCAGGTACCACCCTGCTACTGCAATGTCACTGTCACTGCATACCTGAGCAGTGATAGAGATAGCTCTGAATCTGATGTATATGGTATTTGAAGAAGAGTTTTGGTCAAATAACGCTCATGACAGTGAAACATATTTGAACACAAGATCAGGCCAGAGAGCAACACATGGAAGACCAGGAGACTTTAAAAGTTTTCGGGGATTTTTGAATTCTGGCATATGAGAATAATCAAGTATTAAAGAAAAAAGATTGGGTCATCATGCTTGATTTTCTAAATTTTCACATTCTCATCATAAAATAATGCGAAAGCAAAACTTTGAATAGGAAAGACAAACTGAAAAAATATGTGACTAAATTTAGTTATTTATTTTTAACAGATTTGCCATTATTACACCCAAAATTTCAGAGATGAAAACATTTATTAGATTGAATATTTTAAACTTCCAGTATTGCCAATTTGAGTAACATCTAATTCATATATGTCTTGTACGTTTGAAACAAATTTCTGGTAGGTCACTGTGCTCAGGTTTTTACAATATGACAATTAGCCAGAATTCACGATTTGCCAACTCTCTTATGATCGTCATTTTGTGTGCTCTTTGGCAGGAGCAATCGACCTGGCCACAATAGCATTAACTCAAGTTGGCGTAGACTGATGCGTTTAAAAAATGAATCATTTTAAAACTTGCCTTAGGAATATGACCTTACAAACTGCTAATAATAGGTAGTGTTGAACATCTGCGAGCGGAACGCCACGATACGTGTTTATTTTTTCTTCGCTAACATCCTTTACTGATATACGGGCTTGTAATAGTTTAGGGGACTTGAAAAATTTTGATCATATAGAGGGGGTATGGAATGTTTTTAGGGTACTGAGGAGGATCTGAAAAAAATAAGATTTCAATAGTTATTCCTCCAGCGCCCCTCCAATCGTTATATGTGAACGCAACCCAATTCATTATTTCCGTCTGAAGCACTTAATTACTAAAATAAATTTTTTGACATTTACATTGCTATTTATCGCACCATTAAGCACCATATTGACTTGAAAGGGCAAATTTGTAGTCGTGTAAAGAAAGCTATCGTATTGTGACAGAATGAAAACAAGCGACTTAACGGCCGATATTTAGGAGTTGTGTTTTGTAGAGAATAACTATTTCTGACTCATGTGTTGAAGAAGATGGTTGAATTCTTTGATAGCTCATTTCAAGATGGCCTAACCAAAATTGTCAAAAATAGCTGCACAAATACACAATTGAAGGTTCAATTTGAACATTTCATCCAAGGCTATGAGTATTTTTTGTGAAATAATTTGTTTTCAAAAGCACAAAAATTGCTCCGAAAATACAAACTTGCCGATTTTATCACGGTTTCAATATATCATATTAAGATAGCCCCGAGGAACCTGTACACAAAATATCAAAGCTATCAGACAAGCAATTTTTGGGTAACAAATTTTTGACCAAAACGGCAAAAATTACCACCAAAACACTAACTTGCGGATTTCATCATAATTTCAATACATCAAAAATTAAACAAACCCTCAGAACCTGTATACTAAATATAAAAGCTATCAGATGAGCAAATTTGGAGAAACAGATTTTTTGACAAAAATTACAAAAAAATTAGCCTCAAAATACAAAATTACAGATTTCATCATAATTTCAATATATCATATTCAGATAACCCCTAGGAACCTGTATACCAAATATCAAAGCTATCAGACAGGAAGCTTTTGAGAAACACGTTTTTCGATCAAAATGGCAAAAATTGCCCGCAAAGTATACAAAATGCAGATTTCATCATAATTTCAATATATCACATGAAGTTCATCTATAAAACCCTGTTAACTAAATATCAAAGCTATCAGACGAGTAGTTTTTGAGAATCAGATTTTTTGACCACAAATTCAAAAAATTGCTCCAAAAATACGAATATGCAAATTTCCAACACAATTTGAACAAAACTTATTGATGGCACCCCAAGCATATCAAATTTCATAGCAATCGGACAAGCGGTTTCAGAGAAGAATATTTTTTTACCAAAAACAAAAAAAAACAGCCCCCAAAGTACAAACCATGTAAATTTCAACACAATTTGAACAAACCTAACTGAAGTCACGAAAGTGAACTGCCTAATTTCAAAGCAATTAGACAGGCTGTTTCAGAGAAGAAGGCAATTGTTGACGGACGACGGACTGACGGACGACGACAGACAATTAGCGTATTTCATAAGCTCCACTGTCAGTTAAAAGAAATATTGACATCAAAGTCTTCTGATGTGGTCAATTGTTAGCAACGTAGACACAAAACAGCACAGCACAGACAGTAATAAAGCATAGGTACACACAACAAAGTCAAATTTGTGAAAGAAAGATATATTGACCTCTGGTAAAGAGACCAAGAAGTGATGTAAGGTGTTTCGAAAATAGCGCATCCTGCAAAACATGTGGCACCCGCCATATATCGATCTGTAAGTCAAATACGTAGTGGTTACCAACCTGGGAATCTGCAAAGTATTGACTACACGAGACGTGCAGAGTTCGTTTGAACTACGTAGACTTTACATGTATTTCCAGGTAGACAAGCCTGACAGGTGTCTATCGCCCGAGGAACGCTTCTCCCGTGATCTAAATGTCTTTGGTTCGCTGTATTCCTTCCTCGTATTGTTTAAGAATGACGTTTTTAAGGTTATCTTTAAGGCGTGATTTGATCATACAATATATGTGAATTAAAAAATATAAAAATACTGTAATAACACCACTACAGGTCATAATCTGAAATATTCAGGTTAATATAGGCGGTACTGTGACACTTTGAAAACCCATTACTTCATTATGTTTACATTTTCATTTCATTCTTTAATTTTGTTTGCATTTTTATTTCATTATGTTTACATTTTCATTTCATTTTCTCATTTCGTTTGTATTTTATTCATTATGTTTACATTCTTCATTTTGTTTGAACATTTTTTCATCATATTCACAATTATTTTCGTTGTCTCATTTTGTTTGGATTTATTATCATATTATGTTAACATTTTGATATAATACTTTCATTTCGTTTGCAATTTTATTTCTGAATGGTTACATTTTTATTTTATTATTATTTGTTTTCATTTTTATTATATAGCCTCAAGGTGTCTGTTGCGAACAGTTGTTGAATATTGCCAAGTCCTTACCAGATTTCGTAGGTCCCACGGCATTGTAATACTTGACAATGTATAATTGAAGACGACTAGCTGGAAGAATTGAGATTAATGGTTTTATTTGCAGTATTACAATGCTGACTGGCTACGAGCGGATCCCGCCACTCTAGGCGTATTAAGATACGTATTCTATAGACAACAGAGCAAAAAGTAAAAAAAATCAATTTCGAACCTAGTAGGTTTTTGGAGGGAGGTATAGGGAGCGCTCTAATGTCGACGCCAATTGTGGTTAACTGTTAGGTGCCTTGTCCCAGGACCGTCCCACTCACAGCCTCGAACTGGCCCATTTAAACTACACTAAAACAAGTATTATTGTTCACGAAAACTCAGCTCGAGTAACAACTTAATTTCTCTAATAATCGTCTCTCTGATTGAATTTACTTTCTCGTTCATAACATTGAGCTTTCTTTCTTACATAATCGACCTATATTCCAAAGCTAGTACAAATTATATTCTAATGATACACCATCTCATAATACAACGATTTGCTGACTCTACTTAATTTGTTGATTCTGCGAACTTATGTTCATTGTCGGCACTTTTATTGCCACCATAACACATTGTCACGTTGAACATCATGCGGCATCACCTTTAAAAACAAGGTGTCGTACTAGGCCATTTCGTAACGGGACGTGACACGAGCAGTAAGTGTCCTATTCAGGGCACATCACACAAGTGAAGTGGCATAGTGCTGTACAGATGGCAATACCTTGGCAAGGGTTTGTAGCTACTAGAATGTCATAGCTTACCACGTAGATACCATGTACGGGTGCCATAAACATCTAAAAGCAATAAATACATTTCCCCTAAACTCCTATAATGTAAATAGACCCTTCAAGTAATATTCAGGACAAATCATTTTCAAGGAACATTTAGAGGCAAATAATAGACAAGAGTTACAGTCAACATGCGCCCTGATAATGACATGCATGATCATTGGTTGTTGTTTCCCTCTTTGTTGTAGAAGTGGATGGTCAAATTCGTTTAGTTGGTGGCTCCAACAAATACGAAGGTCGCGTAGAAATTTATCATAACGCTGTATGGGGTACAATCTGTGGTAATGGCTTTGACGAAGTTGATGCACAAGTATCATGCCGACAACTTGGATACAGGTAACTTTTCTTTGACTACCTTGATATTATTCTTATACATCCCAAACCCTTGCCGCTTTATAGTTAATTGAGAAAAACATCTATCATCTAATAATAGGCCCACACTCTATCTAGTCAGTATTTTATCGTCACATTTTATAAATTGCGATGAGACGCCTCAAAATTAGCATCCATGATAATTGAACGATGGCACAGATTTATATGAGAAACTCTTTTCATCCCAGTGGGGGTACACAGCATTTGCAAGCTCACTTTGGTGAAGGGGCAGGCGAAATATGGCTCGATGAAATGGCATGCAATGGATATGAAAATCAACTGACAGACTGCGGGCACAAAGGTTGGGGAAATGAAAGCTGCGGACATCATGAAGATGTATCTGTCTCCTGTCAAGCAGGTGAGAATTTTCTCTTCAAGAAACTCTTGAACAAAATGTAAAACTTATATCTTTTTCGCTGTTATTGACTGATTGTCAATGAAAAGTGTACAATTGTGTATGTCATTCTAAAAAGAAGTTACTTAATGAGCGTGTTATTAAAAGTTTATTTGAAAGTAGCACGACTGGAACTAAATTCTAATAATTTAGATTGGAGTTTTAATGACGAAAAGGTGAAGAAATCGAAATGTTTACATTCTCTAACAAAAAGAAATAAATCTAAACAAAAATTAAGCAAGCCCTAACAGAAAACTGTAGTGGACTTTAAAAAGACGAAACACGAAAAAAACTGTTCCAAAAACAACCAATAATCGCGTACAGAAGAAACAGAAGTATAGACGATACACTTATTAACGCCAGACTTAACAAAAGCTACAATAGCTCTAACTCAGACTGACATGAGCGTACAAAAACACAACAAGACCAAACCGTAGACATTCTAGCTTCCTTACTTGTACAACAAACGTAAGTTAACAACATACTAACACATCATTCTCTCATTGCTTCAGTGCAGCCATGGATCCCATTCATGCCTCAAACTATTCCCTTTGAAGTTTAAAAGCATATAAGCGCACTAGAAGGCTGGAGACCACAGCTCTTCCCATAGGACTATTTTCATTTTCATGTATACTACTAACAGTGTCTTAACTGTGTCTTGGGAATAGCCTTAAGGTGTCTGTTGTTAACAGTTGTAGAATATTGCAAAGTCCTTACCAGTCGTAAATACCCAGACATTGTAGTATTTGACAAAGTGTAAATGAAGACGAGTAGCCGGTAGAATTAAGATCAATGGCTTTATTTGCAACATGAGAACTCAGCTTGAGTCACAACATAAGTTCTCCAATAATCGTCTCTCTAATAGAATTTCATTTCTCGTTGTAACATTAAGTTTTCTTTCTTACATAATCTACCAATATTCAAAAGGTTGTACAAATTGTATTCTAATGACACACCATCTCATGATACACCCAACTGCTGAATCTACTTAATTTGTTGATTCTGCGAACTTTTATTCATTGTCGGCACTTTTAATGCCACCTTAACACATTATCACGTTGAACATCACACGGCATCATCTGAACAAATGTTAAGGACAAATCATTTTCAAGGGAACATTACTTGATAATTAAAGTAAATAACACACAGAAGTGACAATCAACGTGCTCCACCATAATGACGAACATGATCATTGGCTTTTGGTTCCCTATTTGTTGTAGAAGTGGAGGGTCAAATTCGTTGGTTGGTGGCTCCAACAAATATAAAGGTCGCCTAGAATGTATCACAATACTGTATGGGGTACAATCTGTGATGATGAGTTTGGCGAAGTTGATGCACAAGTGTCATGCCGACAACTGGGATACAGGTAACTTCCTTTTTGACTACCTTGATATTATTCTTATACATCCCAAACCCTTGGCATCTTACAGTTAATTGAAGATACATGATTCATATAAGTATAGGCCCACACTCTATCTAGTTTGTATTTTAATGTCACGTTTTATTAATTGCGGCGAGACGCCCAAATGTAGCCTCCATGATAAAATGAAGATGGCAAAGATTTATATGAGAAGCCTTTTTATCATTCCAGTGGGGGTACACCGCATTTGAGAGCTTACTTTGGTGAAGGAGCAGGCCCAATATGGCTTGATGATATGGCATGCAATGGATATGAAAATCAACTGGCAGAGTGTAGTCACAGCGGTTGGGGAAATCACAACTGTGTCCATGGTGAAGATGTATCTGTCTCCTGTAAAGGAGGTGAGCTCGTTCTCTTCAAAAGAATCTTGAACAAAAAATGAAACGCGTCTCCTTTGCTGTAATTGACTGATTGTCATTGAAAAGCTTGCAATTGTACAAAGCATTCTATTCAGAAAACACTTTATAAACATGATATTAAGAGGTTATTTGAAAGTCACACGATTTGAACTTTATTCTTATTCTTAGATAGGGGTTATAATAATAAAAATGTTAAGAAATCGAAATGTTTACATTTTCTGACAAAATGAAGGAAAAGAGACAGACATTGAAACATTTGTAAGGGGTGTGCGCCATTATCGGGCATTAGATTGAAAGTCCTACCCTGAGCTCCAATGATCTAAGACAGTGATGGTCTAACAGAAGGTCTTAAGCCTGAGAAACACGTGCAAGCAAAACAAACCGTTGACAAAATATAAAACGTACACAAAAAAACACACACTGTTAAATAAGTGACAAAAAACGATTAATGAATATCACGTAAGTCGGTTATTTACATTAAACTGTTATTGTTTTGTACAAATGTTATTATGAAATGATATGTGACGTTTTGAGTGAGGTCACGTTGAAATGTCTCATACTCTGTCATCAGTTTGATGTTAATTGAACACTAATGTAACAAAAGGCATGACTCTTTACACTGAGAGTCGACCAAAAAGGGTCATGTTGGTTGAGGCAAAACAACAAAGTGAAATTAGAATATTATTGATGTTATATTATATCCTTTTATATTGTCATGAAAATGTTCACATTGATAATACGCTTTGATTAATATTAAATCTGATACTGTCTTGGGTGTACTGTTTATTTGTAACATTTGTAGTAGATGAACAATTCTGAATGGAAGTTTTCAGAAGGTCAGCAATGCTTGGTGTTATAATTAACAAATTTGTGAATTTCTTTGAAAAGCAAATCAATTAATCCAAATTTATTCAAGCCATAATAAGTATTAAAATATAAACTAAATGTGAGCTTATGAGTGCAAGATTTCCTAGTGTGACAGGTTATGATATAATGTCATTGTCACCTTTCTGGTATTGTGCGAATGACAGGAAGCTATGTACCTGGTATCACAGTCCCTCCACCCAACAGTCTTGAAATAGTTCCTGTTTCTATGTTACGAGCCGCGTTACGAGTAAATATATCAACTACAAAAAAAAAATCCGATAACCCCTGAAACCTTAAAAGTGACATGAACGTGAATTTGCATGAATAATATGCTTATTTCAACCAAAATAACCATAATGCACCTCGATATTCACTACAGCGATTGTGCAGAATTAACCTGTAGAGACCAAAATAAACTGCCTACACACATACATCGATAAATCAATATGGCTTTCCTCCCTGTTGTAGTGTTTACATCGTGTCGAGCGACGACCTCGTCAAGCTGGACAAGAAAGTTGATTAGCTGAGAACGTGTTGACACACATGAGTTTATGTCTATCTGTCTGTCCGTGTGTGTGTGTGTGTGTGTGTGTGTGTGTGTGTGTGTGTGTGTGTGTGTGTGTGTGTGTGTGTGTGTGGGTGTGTGTGTGTCTGTCTGTCTGTCTGTTTTTCACGATAGCTCAAAAACGCCCTCACGAATTCAAGTCAGATTTGTAGACAGATACTGTCTGCAATTGCAAGTATTAGTTAGATTTCGGTTGGTGAGACTTACACATTAATGTGGTAATGAAACATCATTTTATCATACAATGTTCCCTATTTGTTAATATTCCTTTTATTTCGGACTTCCAACATGTCCATGTTCGTAAAAGAAAAGAAGCGCACTTAATATACTGATCTCGTTTAAAATAGAACTAGAATTTGATCTTGGAAAGACCCATGGTGAACACTACCGACAGTGTCGACATATATCAAGAAATATTGCACAAAATGTCGTGAAACGTTTCACTGATTGCAACCTCAAACAATATAATAATACTGTGAGTGGTGGCATGTCAATTATCTGCTCAAGTGCATATTTAATAACCTTTGTAATTAGTGATATAACTCCAAAATTGCTACACCAAATTTGATGATACATGCCTAAAGATATTGATCTGATAGATGTCTAATTGTACTGAGAAGAATTGAGCGTGTCAAGTTAAGAAACAGCTCATTTGTATACTTAAAGAAGTTTGTAATTAGTCATTTGACTCCGTAGATGAAATCTGCAACATAAATAATCTGAGAGATATATGATAGTTCTGTGAAGCGTTCTATTACGTGATGAAACTGCTGTAAACCTCCCGAGCACATTCAGTTCACATCTGGATAGGACTTTGTTTACAAGATCTCGATCCGGATCAGGATGGTATTTTGGTCACTGCCTGAATATCCGAAACGATGCAAGCACATAGTAACACAATTTATTTTGAAATTGAGGCGGGAGCGTCAAGGCTCTTTCACATTTTTATAGATAATAAGTCATTTGTTTTCAAAGCTGTGGCGTTTCCTTTTTGCTTCCAAAACACGTTGAGATCGCAAAGAATCAGTGCTGCTAGACGGCTGTGCGCAACTGTGAGTGTGTAACACTAGCATCTCAACTATAGGGCTTCCACGGAAGTGCACCCCGAGTCTTAAAACGGGTAAACAATGACACAAACAAAATCACTATTGCAAAATCAGTTTTCAAAGAAGAACATCATAATAAGAGTCTCACAAAATATATATCATAAATTTAATGTTAATTGAGTGAAATATGCCGAGTTGGATTAAATTCAAACAACGAAGGGAGGGAAAAACGTCCTGACCGAGAACCGACCTGCTCCATCAAGGTTTCAAGATGGCGTCGCGACAAACTCAACACCATTCCGAAACATTTAAAGAATGAATTTCGAGTAAGGTTAGAATACAACTTAGTAGGAAGGTATGCACCCCGCAAGCAATATTTTACGGAAAATTTTACGGCTGATTGGCAATATTCGTTGGTCAAAAAACGCATTGCCGATCTTTGGTGTCCACCATCTTGATTTTAACAACAAATGCATAGTCGAAAACTTGGCGTTTTCTAAAACAGAACAGAGTAAACGGCACTACCAATGTTTTAAACCTCATGACTGATTGATTTCGCCGACGTCATTTCGATTTCTCCTTATTTCTGCAAATTAAAGGGAAGACGTTTCGTACCACGAGGTGCCTCTTCTAACGTAGCCATCAAATTTAATGGGTGGAAATTAGACAGAAAGACACTGAAAATCATTGACGAAAATCAAGAAAGAAAATACTCTCCATAAACACAGTTATCAGAAATCCTGGCTATAGCAACAACGTTTTCTGGGGAGCAAAGAAAATGGCAATAAATAAATACTCTGTATCGCAAGATATCGCTAAACGCTACTGATGGCCTCCAAAAGCAAGCGTTTACATCTGCAATGCGCTTCGTGCATATGGTAGAGCAACTAACACATTTGGACTATGCTGGTTGTAACTTCAATTAGCATCACATATGTGTCTTTCAGACCTAAATATTCCTATTGCAAAATGGTTTGCCGTTCGTTTGTTGTGAAGGTATCTCTGTACCACCTTCTCTTTATATTGATAAACCACCCGTCTTTGTTTCCCAGAGTATGAGACGCCTGTACTTATCTGCCCGTCCGACATCGAAACAAACACATACCTAGACACACCTTCTGTACAGTTAACATGGCCACTACCAAGTGCCACTGACAATTCTGGTGGTGTCCTAGTGACAGGAAGCCATGAACCTGGTAGTTACTTTACTTTATCTTATTGTCACCCTCGAATGACGCTGTTTCATTTATATTCTTTCCATTTCATACCTCGATTGTCTCTTAGCCTTTACAGATCTTAAGAATTATTTTGTTACCTCTCCACGTGATATCAAAATAAACACATTTCAAGGCACCCCTACCATTCAATTAACAGGGCCTTTTTGATGCCTCTTACAATCATGGTATTGCGCAAACGACAAGGAAGCAATTTAACTTGAGTTACTCTGTATAGGCGTCATATCGGTGTCTTTCAGAGCTCAAGAATCCTATTGAAATACGGCTAACTGCTCGCTTGTAGTGAAGGTAACCCTGTACTACTCTCTCTTTTTCATCGCCAAACCACCGGCCTTGTTTCCTAGATATCGGGACGCCTGTTCTTATCTGCCCGTCCAACATCGAAACAAACACATACCTAGACTCATCTACTGTACAGTTAACATGGCCACTTCCAAGTGCCACTGACAATTCTGGTATTGTCCGAGTGACTGGAAGCCATGAACCTGGTAGTTACTTTACCATTGGCGATACAACAGTGTCTTACGAAGCTGAGGACCCTTCAGGCAACACAGCTAAGTGTTCGTTTGTAGTGAATGTAAAAGGTAAGTTAAAAATAAATAAATTGTTCATATTGTTCTGACATATTTTTCTCAATCACAAAGGCTTACTTTAATTTGTTGTTTATATATTTTAAAATCGATCATTCCAATTAGTTCAAGCCGTTGTAATTATTAAAATGTGAATTGAATGAGGTCTAATGAGTTCAAGACTTTTGAATGTAACAGGTTTTGTTATATTTTATTGTCACTTTCAAATGGCGCTGTTTCATTTATATTCTTTCCATTTCAATCCTCGATTGTCTCTTAGCCTTTACAGATCTCAAAATTATTTTTGTTACCTATCCATCTGATATCAAAACAAAACATCTCAAGGCACGCCTACTATTCAGTTAACAGGGCCTTTTCGATGCCTCGGACAATCTTGGTATTGCGCAAACGACAAGGAAGCAATTTAACTTGAGTTACTCTCTATAGGCGTCATATCGGTGTCTTTCGGAGCTCAAGAATCCTATTGAAATACGGCTAACTGCTCGCTTGTAGTGAAGGTAACCCTGTACTACTCTCTCTTTTTATCGCCAAACCACCGGCCTTGTTTCCTAGATATCGGGACGCCTGTTCTTATCTGCCCGTCCAACATCGAAACAAACACATACCTAGACACACCTACTGTACAGTTAACATGGCCACTTCCAAATGCCACTGACAATTCTGGCATAGTCCGAGTGACTGGAAGCCATGAACCTGGTAGTAACTTTACCATTGGCGTTACAACAGTGTCTTACAAAGCTGAGGATCCTTCGGGCAACACCGCTAATTGTTCATTTGTAGTGAAGGTAAAAGGTAAGTTAAAATAAAGACATTGTTGATAGTGTTCTGGCATAAGTCATTCTCAACCACAATTTAATGGATTACTTCTGTTTGTTTGTTTACATTATGTGCAAATCGATTATTCCAATTAATTCAAGCCGTGATAAGTATTAAAATGTTAATTGAATGAGGTCTAATGAGTGCAAGACTTCGCAATGTGACATGTGTCATATATCTTATTGTCACCCTCGAATGACGCTGTTTCATTTATATTCTTTCAATTTCATTCCTCGAATGCCTCTTAGCCTCTGCAGATCTCAGGAATTATTTTGTTACCTATCCATCTGATATCAAAACAAACACATCTCAAGGCACGCCTGCTATTCAGTTAACAGGGCCTTTACTCTTTGCCTCTGACAATCTTGGTACTGTGCAAATGCCAAGGAAGCAATGTAACTTGCAGTAACTCTCCGGGGTCACATCGGGGTCTTTCGGAGCTCAAGAATCCTATTGAAATACGCATACGGCTAACTGCTTGCTTGTAGTGAAGGTACTTGTGTACCACTTTCTCTTTTTACCGCTTAACCACTTGCCTTGTTTCCTAGATATTGGGACGCCTGTTCTTATCTGCCCGTCCAACATCGACTCAAACACATACCTTGACACACCTATTGTAAAGTTAACATGGCCATTTCCAAATGCCACTGACAATTCTGGTATAGTCCGAGTGACTGGTAGCCATGAACCTGGCAGTTACTTTACCATTGGTGTTACAACAGTGTCTTACAAAGCTGAGGACCCTTCGGGCAACACAGCAAATTGTTCGTTTGTAGTAAAGGTAAAAGGTGAGTTAAAAATAAAGATATTCGGATAGAATTGAAAGGATTCTTAGCCCTACACTTTCATTTATATGTTTGGGAGCTACCATTCTATTTGTAGATTTGTTAAAATTTGATTCATAATGTTTGTTATGGTGCCGACATTTTAAAACAAACTCAGAATTTTTGCTTAACAGCGTAGATTTGTAGATTTGTCTGATAATGTGGAGCTTTTTAGATAGACAAAGATTGTATTGCTTTATATATATATATATATATATATATATATATATATATATATATATATATATATATATATATATAAAATTTTCGGTTGCTTTTCACTTTTGTATTTCCCATGCTTCATTACGATAAAAAATGAAAGGCAATTGCAGCGTGCACGTCATTGAATATCATTCTCAATCATACAGCTTAAACTACATCAAGCTTAACGTTTATGTTGAAGATTAACTGCATCACTAGTGATCATCCATTGAATAAATATGTTTCTCGAAGCGGATTTGAATAAGTGGCAGAATATAAACGTTTTGCACTGATCTTCCGTAAAGACGAACATATCATAAAGAGATTCTTTTCATATAAAACACAACAAAAAGTCTTTGATTTCGATTCATTTCATCTTTAGGTTCCACCTCATGTGTAAATATTAAAGAAAGAAGGAACGATGAAATTTTGAATCAAACATTCGTGTATGAAAAGAGAATAATTATTATTCATCCTTTTGGATGTGATACTTATGAATTCTCCTTAAAGTTTCATATGAATCACATCCCAAAACATGTGAGTCGTACATTGAGTTATGTAAAATCAAAGTTTACGATTGTATTACAAGGGAACATACCAATATTATCAATAGCCTTACAAATATCTTAAATACATTGTTGTCTTAGTCTTCGATCGAAACATTGAAATAAAATTTACTATTTTCCAAGACTTTGCTCGCTTCTGGTCCTTTTCTTCTTAGAGCAATTATAAATGCTGACCTTCATTGCCTTAGTGTCTTGTGAGTTTTTACATTTCCCACATTTTGGTGAGGGCAGAAATCATCGATTGCCTGCTAACCCCTGTAATATTTACTTACATTTCATTTTTACCTTGCTTTGAAATTATGTGAAACCGATGTAGCTCTCATGAGACCTCTGATTGCTAATTGGGACACAACGGAAGGGGGAATACCCACAACTCAGGTGAGCAATAGTCAATGACAACGCATAGTACACTTTAAAATATTTATTTCTAAGGGAAGGTTAATCTTAAATGTCTTTATTATTGGATGTTGTGTTACTGTGTTCATAACCAATCGAGCCCATTACTAATTCAAACATTAACGGGAAAATTTACCTTGAAAGTTGATTTGGAATATTAAACTGATATGATCATTGAAAGGCTTTTGGGACAATGTTATTCACTTTCACTCACTGGCTAATAAAAAGCGGTGTACTCAAATAAAGGAAGTGACGTTGTAAACTTGGTCATTGAAGCAGTCGACGTGTGTAACTGCAAGCTTTTCCACTTATAGAATGGCTACAGAATATAGGGGCCAAGAACTCGATGTCGATGTTTAAGTCGAGCAGAAATATAGTTTTCTGCGAATATCAGTTTGAAAAGGGCTGCTTTTAACGAGTGTTGCAAGCCCAACTACTGAACTATCCAGCCCCAAGTGCGTGGTTTGAACATATGGGTTTGAAGTATACGTACGCTCACGTACGCTCAGGCACTAGAAACGAAACGCTGTACACAGGACCGCCGGTTTGAGGCAATCATGGCCACATCAGGGTGTTCTGTAATTCATTAAAATGCTCGCACTTTTAGAATTAATGTCGATCTCTTTACAGCATTGGCATTACATCGGCGTCGGCATGTTTTCACAGCGATTGCAGCACCACATGCATGATTGATCGCCGCGAGGAATTTGAATTTCGTCATCGGAGCTAGAATAGTCACTTTCCGACTCGTGTCGCTGTAACTTTCTGACGATATCAGTCATGGATCATCGATTGATCGTTCAGGTTCGAAGTTATTGCCGACTATCTTCGCCATTATGATTTTCAGTCGAGCGCTGTGGTTTGCGTACCGCGTACGCGTCCTTTACTTGACATAGACGAGCTTGGCTGTAAGTCACCTCGCTTTGAACTCGCTCTGTACAAGAAGACGAGCAAGTTTGATACGTCACTTCCGGTTCCCGTGCGTTCAGCTTGTGGCCACTAGGCTATTACGCACAAGTGAAAGTCAATGAAACCAACGCTATTCTGTTTATTTTTGACTAAATAACTACCTGATTACCTAAGAAAGGCTGGGTAAATTTCCCCTTTAAGAGTGACGCTTCGTTGAGATTTTTTACTCTTTCCAATGTACAGATGATTGAATCCCTGGAAAGATTATCTGATACGATTTCTCAGCTCTCCAATGCGAATGTTTCTGCAGAAGACGCCCGGACTCTGGCTCAAGGTGAGCGCTCTCATTTAAAAGTTATTGTTAATGAAAACATTTATGACACCTTTTATACATTTATACATATTTGTTTAGAGGTATTGTCAACAAATGGAAGAGATTCGGGTAATTACAAGGCGTCAAATCAATAGTCCCACCCTCGGATGATCTTCGATGATAATTGCCTGACTGAAAGTCTACAGACTAAGAAACACGCAAAACAGACGGTTGATAAAAGTCAAACATACACAAACACAAACAGAAAACATGGTTTAATAAATGATATAAAAATACTGGCCTTCTTCAAAGGAAACGTGATAATGGTGAGGTATTATTCTGCCTTACATGTGATCACCACAAATATCTGAAATAACTTTGAAACTGTATTCTCCCACCCTTCACTTTTTTCTAGGTCCTCACAAGTACCAGACCAATCCATTTTTTATTTACACCAGCGCTTCCTCCTCCCCCTGTTTGTTTAATGACACGAGCTATTAGGACGGTGACCTTTAATTCTGATCTACCAGTACAATAGTACCCCCTGGGTTTTTTGGGTCTGTTTTATTACCCTAACGATTTTTTTCTGGTTGTTACCCCCACCCACCCAAGCTCGTTCGTTTTCATTACCCCCAGACTTTTTTTTAGGATGTACCCCTCCTATTTCTACTCACCCCGGAGATTTTTTCTCTTTCTACCACAGTACCCTCTCGTTTTTTTTTACCCCTAGCGATTATTTTATCGTGGATACCCCGTCGGTTTTTGTTAAGCTCAGTGAATTCTTTCTGGATCCTAACAAATATTTAAAATAATTTTGAAACGATCGGCTCTCCGTAGGTATAATTTACTTTACCTCAGAAGAATTGCTAACTACTTACCATTTATATTGTTCTACAGGTATATTGGATTCACAGGAGGAAGCGATGACATTTTTTCAGAACAACGCCCTTGGACGTGACGAGAGCGAAACAGACAAAAGTCTGTTGATGAACTCTGTGCTCAATACTACAGAAAACCTGGCCAAGTTTGTTCTGCGCAACACTGAGCCTGGCATTGGTCCCGTGGTGTTGGATACGCCTTTCATTCATTTGAATTTGCAGAGCGATTCTGCAGAAAATCTGTCAAATGGTTCAGTAATGATGGGAGGTGGAAACGGATTTACCCTACCAACCATGGGGGCGCTTTTCCACAATATGACGTTACCCTTAACGCTTAACAGAATTGTAAGTACAGGTTGTGTGTATAATCAAACACGTATAAATGAAATAAGTATGAAAGTCACATTCTGTTCACATTGAGTGTGATGACTTACGTTTGTCGAATTTGCCTCGGCGATAGATAATCCGATTCGAAAAACGTTTACAATCTACGGTTCACTTTTTGCGGCACATTTTAAAGATATAGGAGGGAGAAAAAGTTTTCAAGATCTCATATTTTTGAAAACTGAACATTTTATTTGCCCTCATATGGTTAACTCAGGGACTGCAGCCATTTTTAATTTGTAATATCAGTAGATGCTAATTTAATGTGTTCCTGTAGTTCTAAACTTTGCTCGGTGATCCCTGATTTTATTCTTGATTTAATAAGACAAAGGTTGAAATTTCCATTGAGGGGATTTTGACCACAGAAGGAGTATACTTCCTTAAATTATACCAAGTTAAGACAGCCTGACTGCGAATGTGTCGTATAAGACACATATTAAAAAGGTATCTAGTGACTCAGTTATTTTCGACGTCTTCTTGAAAAACTCATTGAACTAGAGTTAGCTTTTACATAACACACTTGTCTTTACTTCACAACAGGTTAAACTGTTGAATACATCATCGTTCAAAGTGGACAACAAAGATCAAGCAAATCATGTACTTGGTTTGTCCTTTACTACGAGAGAAGGAAATGAACTTGAAGGTAATTTACACCACAACTTATTTTTGTCTCTGCAACATTAAACCAGGACTTAAGTGCCACAAACTTCAGGATTTTGTATAACCTTTTGCTCGCTACTAGTAACGAAAGCGTACAGAAAGATTAGGGTGCATCAACTTTTCAGGGTAGAATACGACCCGGATACAGATATTCGGACACTCAAACGTTAACAATTTTTTCTGATCTAGCACTTGTGGGGGTTCATTTTGAATCTCTTACTGTAAAACAACCTTTTAAAGTCTTAGTTTTTCGAAAATCGAAAATTCATTTTTTCCGTATGGAGTTGACAGGGATGACAGCAATTTAAATTTGAAATCTCGGTAAATCTTGGGTAATTTGTTTTCTAGTACCAATTTGCACGGTGAACCCAGTTTTTATTCTTTATTTCGAAAGAGAATGATCAAAATAGTCATTAGGAAAATGTGATCAAAAGTTTAAGTTTATCACTTTCGAGACACATATTACCTTAACTAACAATTCTTACATGAAACAACGGAATACGATTTAGCATCATATTTCTTAACATTTAGTGACTGACACAAAGGAAGATATCATGATTGTCTTTTCCGGTGATCCTCCTGAATCTGACACCCATGGATGGCGAAAAGGTGTATATCGTGAAGTTGATGATATCATACTCTTCCGATCGGAAATAAACGTAAGCAAATCATAAGGTTGTTAAGCTTTTATAAGTAATAAAACAGTTTGTGTTCGTTATCACAAACAGAGCTTTGCTTAAAAACATAATGAAGGGAAATTTCTTTAATATCTTCCTACCAGCATCTCCCACCTTATGTCCCTCCCTACCTCATTATCACCTTCCGTCCCTCCCCATCTTCCTCCCTCCGTTCCTCCCTCCCTCCCTACCTACCTACCTCCCTACATAACTGACAAACTAACTAACCAACCAACTAATTTAGTAACTGACTGACCAACTTACGACCTACCTACCTAACTTCCTACCTTCTTCACTACCAGTTTGATGGTAATAGATCGAGACAGATGTATATATTTAATCGATCGAGATAAATAGACAAAACTATAGATAATAGAAGATAGATAGATAGATAGATAGATACGATAGATAGATAGATAGATAGATAGATAGATAGATAGATAGATAGATAGATAGATAGATAGATAGATAGATAGATAGATAGATAGATAGATAGATAGATAGATAGATAGATAGATAGATAGATAGATAGATAGATAGATAGATAGATAGATAGACGGACAGAGAGACAGACAAGATGCAAATGGAGAAATATTTTAGAATATCAAAGACTGCATTTTGTAATAACCAATCAATTGGCTATTGCTGTCCATTACAGATATCAGTGTTGTATCATGCAGTCATAATCCAGTTGGAAAGTTCTGCATCGATCTATGGAAACTCCACGTTGTACATCTTCAATCGCATAGTTGAATACATGTCTGAATTCAAGGGCTACCAATTTTCAGTGGAGGTCCAGTTTCTTGGTGATAGTTCGACTATTTTTATCCCAGAGTATAACTTTTTGAAGACGGGGTTGTACTACCTGGTCTTAACAATCCCGCACGGTGAGTTACAAAGTGTCCAATTTACCATTTTAATCGAATGCGCACGCTAGCAATTTTAAATGTATGTGCTTCTGTAAAATTCACGCATTTTGGCATTATGATAAAAGTAAAAAACTTTGGTCCTCATTATTTTGCGAGACAAGACACAGTTGACGAGAATATTTGACAATTAAATATTTTTGTTTGCGTTTTTTACTTCTTTATGCAGAGCGTGATCTCAAGATCTCCATGACCATGAAGTATATTACATGTACCTATCTCAATGAGTCTAGCATCTGGAACAGAGACGGCTGCAAGGTAAATGCAGTATTATTACCAGATATGAACTGAACATGGTCACGTGCGTAGTAGTTAGTCAGGGCTGCCATTAGTTCAACTAGTCTTTATCATAGAGTGTATGTGACATAAGCATAAGTGGCAAGTTTCATTAATTTTTATGATTAATCACAGGATAGAGTAATTAGTGACTGATGTTTTTATGCATTGATTTTAACTTTTATCCTATCAAAAAGTTTGGTATATTCCAGATAGTGTATTTAACATAGGATGTAATACGATATATTATTTGTGAGATTTAATCATCGATGTCTGCTCCAGTTATTGCCATTTTTTCAAGTCAGTGTCTTCATGTAGTCCATGTCTTTGGTAAGAACAATTGCATAATTGCATTTATCCCATAGCTCGTTTGCATATCTGCAATCAAAACTTGCATGTTCAATGGTCTCTTTGTCCCCACAGATGTGGCATTATGCATCACTGACTTTGAAAATGTTTAAAAAACTTTCTGTGATTAAACCTCTATGATATATTTTCCAGTGTTGGTCATTTACACTATTGCTGACAGTTTTGTCAGGATTTAAAAACTAGAACAAGAACTGTTTATAGTCATCTCAGTAAATATTCACAGTCTCTGTCAAGTCACACTCCGTACATATACATGGTACTTACAGCGCTTTAAAACGGCCGATATGGTCAAAATATCGTTTTACTAAGTGTCATATTCACACTCCAAACAGCGGTGGCGCTATCACTATTCACCTCAGGACTGAGGTGACAAAGGCATGACAAATCCAGTATTCAGTACTCAACCGTCCTTTCCTTCACTAGTTCAGATTATACCATAACCACTGTCACACATACCATGACCACTAAATCACTAAATACAATATTCAAATTAGCATTTTGTTGGCACGATGCTCCAAATATTATCATTTCTTGCATATTACAATTCATATGGCAAATTTCATCGTATTTAAGGCAGTAAATCTTCCTATACAACACTATGGTCATCATACATTCCATAGACAACCATTTAACATAAAAATTGAAACTCCGATAACATCAATAATATGCATATCACGCCCACCAAAATCTAATTAGTTTCTGCCATTAAATATCTAAAGCTATGTACTAAATTTGGTTGAAATCTATTCAGCAGTTCTTGAGATATCGTGAATGCAGACAGACAGACAGACAGATAGACATCGCTAAACCATATGTCTAAGTGTGTGACACACGTGAGCTAATAAAAACGTGTATTCAATGCACAATCTATCTTATTATTCTTGACATGCAAATGGCAATAATATGAGAAGAAACAGTGTGCTTAAAAGGGTGCTAAATCTGTCGCGTTTCCGGCGTTCGTTGAAAAGGGGACTAGCGACATGTTTAGCTTATGTGAATAATAATATTATTTATTACCGTAACGATCTGTGCTTAGGGTAAAAGATTATTGTACAATGCTGGCGATCTCTTCAGTATGGATTGCTTTTGAACAAAAAGCTGGTTGGGTAGATTCTTATCAAGGCGCTGACAATGAGAAATACTTATACTGATAAACATAAGGTATGAATGTAACATCACTAGTTTTGGTAGCAAGACTGGGTAGACAGCAGTCGATTTGAGTTGACCATTACTAAACAGTTGCAAACGAATCTATATTTACTGTTTATCTCTTTCTCTAGGTGTCACCGGCATCCAACATGACCTCTACTGTTTGTCTTTGTAATCATCTGACCACATTCACTGTGATGGACGGAATAGAACATATGATGTAATTGGTATGAACGTCGAGAAAAAAATTGTGATAAAAATCACATATTTATAACGCAAGTTTCTTTCTTTGAAATGTTTGTTTTTGTTTTGTTTTGAACAGGGGGCGTGTTATTTAGACCTTTCTCCCCATTTATGACCTGAGTTTAGTTAGTCTAGAATATGCTGAAGGTCATGTGTTATGTAGGTCAATCCCCATCCATGACCTGAAATCAATTATTCAAGAATATTCAGAAAGTCATGTTCACTACAAGTTAAGAAATTTTTAAATATTAACAAGATGCTTCGCAAAACCCTTCTGAGTGAAATAGTTCCCGATTATGTTGCGTAAGAGCTTCTGCGCTACCAAAACGTCAGATCCAAAATTGCTGAAGTGCTTTGCCTTGGAATAGTTAGTAATTCAATACCGAATTTAGATTACGTCCTAGTGTTTAATATCATTATACTCAATTTTTTTCTTTGAATTTCTTTTGTATTCCATTTGATTGTGCTAATTTTTGAAGATTGTTCAATGAGTCCGGCTCTGTCTAGTAGGTTATAAATTTTCCTCGGGATCTGAACTTCAGCTTAATATCATTAATTCTACTTTGCATGTGGTCAATTAGGACACAAAATTCAAAGTGATATTCACTAAATACCTACGTCTTCAAGCACATATTCGTCTCCAAATCACTTTTTTGAAATTGTTGCCAGTAATTACTGAGCATGCCAGCTGAGTGTGCCTCGCCTCGTACGTCTCTTGGGTTGGATAAAGGTCATGACCTCAGACGCGGTCTATAAACTTTTCTGAGCGAAAAAATACTTTACATATGTACCACAGTTTACTTGCATCGAAGCCCGCTCGTACTACCGGTATTTGCACTGCAGTGCAATACCAAAAACATTATGCCATTCCTTTATGTTAATGAGTATTTACCAATTTTGAACCGGAACTACTTTTGTTGAAGTTTGAGTCTCAGACTGGCAATCAGTCATTGATGCTGCAGATTGAAAAATGTAATAAAACCTTTAGACATCGAATATTTCATTTTTTTCTGCATTTTGTCATCACAGATAATTGGTAAAGTGTAAAATGTATGATAAAACCAAAATATAACTTCGCTGTAGGCTAATGTGGTTAGTTGATTAAAATTAGTTCAGTGTAGAAAAGAAGGTAGAATAAATTCGGATTGGTGAGTAAAAAAAAACGATTCAGTACTTTCGATAGGATTTTCTGACTCGATGTGCGGCGTTAGATGTTCGTTGTCTGCTCGCAAAGTGATTCTTTTTCACCCTGTGGAGTGCGGCGACAAAACGTTGTGGGACGTACGCCACACTGTTCGATTGATAATCTTGTGAGACGAAAGTTGCAATTTGTGAACCACTCACAGACCTTGATTGGCCCTTTCCGAATATTGTCTCAATTTTATACCACGTGGGGGGAAGTTTATCTTGAAGGAAAGTCATTCATTGATGCCAAGTCACAACTTTGAACAAAGCGAGAGCCCGGGGATGTTTGAGTACGATCACCCGGCCTCGACAATCACCCCAGAGAGACCGGCGTTGGCGTTGATAGATCATACCATGTAAAGTTTTCTTACTACTATCTCGCATTACTTTTTTGCGGATATTTTGTAAATCACACATTTCCAATCGCGTAAATAATAAGCTTATGCTCCATGCACTGAGAATAAACCAAGGGACGGACTACGTCGCATAAGAACATTTTCACGTCCTTTCGTGTGATGATCGACCTTCGCCACTCCATCCCCGTGTCAGCCCCGGCCGGACTGGATGTGTTTAATCACGGCAATTTGACAGCAATACTTGAAAAGAAATACACTACATCCCTACTCATTGTAAAACTTTATCTTTCTGACATTATTATCCAAACATCCTTTCACAAACTCCTCACTTTGCGCGATATGCTGGATATGCACACAAATATACGTTTTCCCAGGCCAGGAGATACCTTTCATCGGCTTGCAAAATACATAGGAGTTCGTTGACCTCATTGTACGTCTGGGCGACCGACTGGGCGACGCGCGCGAAATCGAAATATCGTTTAAAAATTGGAAGTTTTGAATAGTTCATGTTGTTTAAAGGTTACAATTTTTAAAAGTTCATGGCTCCTATCATATTCATATCTATTGATCTAAATCTACGCCTCTTTTACGAGCGTATACCGTTTCGGTCAACAGGTTCATGTTTGTCTGCACTGGCGAAACATCGTCGGGGGTGCGACTCCGCGGCTTGTCCGGAGTGTTCGTTTGATGCCGCTAATTCACATTAAATCAAACCCATTCACAATTTGAAAGACGGGACGAGTAAACAAAGGTATGGCTGGAGTAAATTAACATGTTTCGGGACATTATACGCGTAAAGATACTTGAAATTAGCGGTTTTCGTTTGTGCTGAATTTGTTCCGTTAGAACATAGGGTAAGCGACGGGGGTCACGTATAGCGGTCGGGCGCACTTACAAACAAAAAGTCGGTCGCGAGCCCCCCACCGGAGACGGGATATTATAATTATTAATCGCAAACACGGAGATAATTTAAGCAAACAAATTAAACCAGGTGAATGTCAAAATAATCCGCAAGAAACATATCAAAATGTACCTCATTAAATGCGATTGTGTTTTTTTATATTTGCCTTTATTATAACTTCTCGCGCGGGAGCACCGTCAATTGTTAGGAACACGATTGGAACTAAATTGGGATAATTGGATGAGAGTAATTTTGATGAAAGTTTGATGAATCGAAATTTTTACAGCTTAAAATTTTACAAAATGATAGAATACTGTAAAAAGTAAAATATTGTTTCCATCGAACAAAATAACAAAAACACGTCAATTATTGTATATCCATTAAACCGTATTCATTTCTATGAAAAGGTGGTATTTTTGTGTAAATGTCATAAAAAAACGAGACAAAATGCATAAAATTTGTGTAATTAATGACTTTGAGTCGGGGCACTTTTAAAATGTCCCTTACTTTTTCGTCAATTTGGGGCTTAAAAAACACTAAATGTAGTCAGGGCACTTTTGAAATGACCCTGACTAACTAAACCGTAAATCCATCGAAAAACTTCATTTTGGTTGGGGAAAAGTAACAAATCGAGATTAAAACTAGTATTTCAGTACCAAAGAAAGCATAGACAAGTTCGCATATTTTCATTCAAATATAAATATTGTTCATAAGTATTGAACAATATTGCATTAGATACAGTCATGCAATGATTCTTACTCATAACATAAGCACAACATCGCAAATTTTGAAATAAATTTTAAAGATGGTTTGTAAATATGGTGTAATATTTAACAAATTCCTTAAATTTTTGAGAAATTGTGCCAATCCAATTATCCCAATTTAGTTCCAATCGTGTTTAGGGTAAGCGAGAGTACACGGGATTTTGCGAGAGATTTTGAAAAATCGCATTTTTTATCAAAATTATGAATTTTTATCAACATATTTCTGTACCACCGTGTTCCTGAAGGAGAAGAGAACGTGTGGCCACAAAACAGGTTCTCTTTACGATCTGTGCTTGGAGAACGGGGTGAAAAAAAGATCCGGGCGTAAATAGGTCAACCTGAATTCTTTTTACTATATAGTAGTAATTAGCATATCAATAAACATTCAAGATTGTTCTTGTTTTCTCTTGGGTGTCCTTTCAGTATAAATACGGTACGATTAAAATAGACTGTTTGGGATTGACTTCAAAAGATTCACGCTACCATTTTGCTCTGTGAACTCTGCATGGTTTGGATCGACATCAAGCCTGCAGCCCGGGAAGGACTCTGTTCTTCACTCGTCTGTCTGTTAACTCCCCGGAGACTTCATTGTGTTGTATTTTCTCTTTAATTACCACAGACTGAGTAATTTGTTTTAATAAATGTAATTGAAGTAAAATTGCTGACTTCACCGCCCTTTTTGTCGTAACAGAAACTGCGGCTTGTCCGGAATTTGTATCAAAATATAGTAATTAAAGCTAATTCTTGGTAATTGAAAACAAAATACAACACAGTCAAAATCAAACAATAATCAATCAACAGTAAATAATAAAGTTATCTCAGCTTGAACAGCACAAAACTCGTATATTACAGTCTCCAGGGAGGTAAAAATTATTTTCATTCATGATCTTATTTGTTCATACTGTTCGTACTGTTCCATAGACGTTAGGGATTATGTTGAAATAAGGATAAAACTCACTTCATTTGACTACATTTGATATATTTACATTGGTTATCAGTTTTTACAAAGAAGGGAAATTAATAATTTGACAAACATATATCATCTGCCAAAGATGTTTTTCTTGCAGTTGCATGGTAGTCCTTAATATTGAACAGTTTTCCATATTGATAGCGATAGTTATCGTTTCAAAGCCTCCATTAAACTTGTAAATAAGTTCTGTTAATTTTAAAACATTTCACAATAAGAGGCACTGGACAAAATGCTTGATATACGTTCACTATATTTATGTATCACAATATTAATTGTATACGTAACGTACATCTTTGTATATGGAACATTTCAATACGTTGATATGCGTAGCGTATATTTATGCAGATCAAGAGTATACGTAATACAGATCTTTGCACACCAAGTGTAAGCTGTCCTGATGCATTTTATTAATATACCTACGCGTATACTTAACGTATTTAACACATTTTCGGAATTTAGTATATTGTTGTATATCAAGTATTTGAAGTGAAGTTTTGTGTACATTAGAGAAAAAAAACGAATATAGCAGTAAAATATTGTCAATATTTTCACTGTATTCATCGTTTAATTGCATGCATTATTGACATTCTATTTATGTAACTTAAAATATCTTTAAACATAATTAAAATAACAATAACACAATAACAGTAAAAACGTTACGTCAGAAAGTTGCATTTCTCACTGGGCCATTCGTCGCTGAATATCGTTTTTTTATTCTGTATATATTCCCCTTTTAAATAAGACAAACAATAATCAATCAACAGTAAACAATAAACTTATCTCAGCTTGAACAGCACAAAACTCGTATATTACAGTCAAAATTACGTTAGAAAGTTGCATTTCTCACTGGGCCATTCGTCGCTGAATATCAAGATATAAATTTTTTTATTCTGGATATATGTGTCCCCTTTTTAATCACGGGATGGGGAACGATATAATTAAATAGGACTAGTCACTGTGTTGATCTCTTTATTGTTTTGATTTTGATTTACTTAATTCTACCTTTTACATTCTTAAATATGTAAAAGTTTAATATGATTACGAATTAATTTTATTATTGGTCGACTGCAGTCTATTGTATCAAATGCAGACGCTGCAGCATGCTATATATTGGCGAAACAAAGCGTCGCCTAGGCGATCGCTTTGCTGAACATCTTCGCACTGTGACCGACAACAAGCTCGCATATCCGGTGGCCAAGCATTTTTGTACACCACCCCACCGCGGTCGGTCCGACATGGCAGTGTCTGCTATAATCTCCACCACAGACTCTACCCCGCCATAAACTCGAACAGGCCACTATTTTTAAACTCGGTACTCTGGCACCAGCCGGTATGAATGCATATTTTAACGCGTTCGATCGTTCCCTTGTTTGATTGGCTGTTTTTCTTTCTTGTGTTTTCACGTTTCTCTAGCGAGTTTTTAGTACTGACGAAGGGTTGCACCCGAAACGTCTGCGCTTTTTATTCTCTGCTTTGCAAGTGTTTTATCTCCCGCTGGTCGGTTAGTATTTTACTGTATTTGTTTTAACTTTGCTCTTTATTTTAACGAGTACTGTATTTCCCGCTAGTCGGCCAATTTTTTACTGTATTCCTTCACACTTGCTGCAGTTTTATCCCTCTTTTGAGGTCATTTGTAATTTTTATGAGAAAAGTATTAGGTGTGCTCTTTTCTTTTTTTCTCATTATAAAGAGAGGCAATAATTTTTCGAGTGATCATAATCATAATTTCCGGCATAGCAAGGAGAGTAGAAAACGTTCGTTACGTTTTTAACTTTATCAATTTTTTAAGTTTATATTATTTTAGACTGTTCGAAAACCTTTCGCATAGTGGATCATTTATGTGTTATAATGATAAAAAAAGACTTGTCAAAATAAATTCAACTACGAGTAAAGTAACTCTGTATCCTTCGCCTGCACCACAAGGAGAACTCAGCTTAAGGCTGTGTATCTCTTACAACAACACTAATCACCCTCAAAAGTCCCACAAAGCAAAGTTATGGCTCGATTGTGTTAAACACCACTGCCTTTGTGACAGGACTTCTCAGTAGCTAAGGACATCCCCTAGTATCAATGACTTCGACGTTAAGGATCATTCGGCCCAACCCATCATTGAAGGTAACGACCATAGGGCAAGAATTTTTAACGAACAGCTAACGTTTATTCAAAATGCGTTGCAGGGTTTTTGGGTATGCGCATCAAAGTCATTGTCTGTTTTGTGCCCACAAGAGTAAAAAAGTAGAGAACCCTTAAGCTTACCAACACCTCATCGTCAATAAATCCATCAAAGACTTCTGCATATAAATTATGTTCTTCACCAAAGCATGCATACTTAAAGGACTTGCTGAATCCCAAAGGAAGAGTGGGGTTATAATTTGCCACATTTGGTAGCCTGGATTAATAGTCTCGTTGCCTATTTTGTTGTCGTTTTTAAGCCCGACCCCTCTTATTCTTGAATGATTTTTGTTTACAGAATGTCCATCTAGCAGTGCAACGCCACATTCATTACAGTGTTGTCCTTAGAAGCCGGGTGCCGGGTAAATAACCCGGCTGATTGGCATTTTTTCCCGGCTACTTTTAACGTCATTAGATTATTTTTATAGACCTGTAATTTCGGGATTGCACTGCCAGCTATTAGACGGCACACGTACGATTAGCAGTTTCGCGACCCCCTTCCCCGCATGGAACTGCACAAACATGGAACAGTTTGTAAATACCCGTTTGTGGCTTTTTGAGCCCGATCTTTTATTTGTTAAATAGTGTGATTGGCTGATAATCCATCGGCAAGGTGCCAGTGGCCGACGCCACATTTCTTTTTGACGCCATTGTTAACAATGACCTCGTAACAAAGGCAACACCATAGGCGCGGCCATCAGCTAATCACACTATTTAACAAATAGAAGATCGGGCTCAAAAAGCCACAACCGGATATTTAGAAACTGTTTTATGTTTATGCTAATCGTATGTGTGCCGTCTAACAGCTGGCAGTGCAATCCCGAAATTACAGGTCTATAAAAATAATCTAATTACGTTAAAAGTAGCCGTGGAAAAATGCAAAACAGCTGGGTTATTTACCCGGCACCGGGCTTTTAAGAACAACACTGGACATCAATGCAAGTCTTGATCTTAAATTTAGATGCTACAAACAATATTTCAAATGTCACTGTGACACTTGCAAACCAATAACGTGAAATTCTCATGTCCAATCATTAAGTATTAAGTACTTTCATTATTTTGGCATCATTCAAATATATGTTGCGTCCATTTCTACAAAGGCTGCCATTTATGTAAAACATTTCGAAAATGTCATGGTTAACAGAGAATCAAAATCTGCCCGGATTGACAAAGCGTATAAAATGTGCTCAACAGTCCGTGACCAAGTACACTGGATGGTTGAATTTATTATTTGGGCAATACGTACTGATTCTACAGAGCAAGTAACAATTAATTATATTTTTTCTTAATTTTCATCACCTATCATCCACAGTACTGTTATTCACCATGTAATCGTAGATTGTGTATTGCAGACGGAAAAAGTAATCTTAACCTCTTAACCAAGGTAGCTGGATGCAACTGCCTGTTAATACTCGATAGGTATATTTGCATAGCAAACCTCAAAGAAAACATTCGTTCAAATTAGTCATATTACGAACAGTAATGATCCAGCAAAAATTGGAAACTGGAACGATTGTAGAAGTGTGCTCTACTTCTTCAATGCTGTTATTTAAGGCATATATTCATCGATTTGTTTAAAAATTTTATGACATTTTCAGAAATTATACACACAATGTTTTGAACAACATTTCAGAAGTTTCAACCAACCATATTTCAATTCATAAATAATTTATATCCTTGGAAGCTCTTATAATTATTAATGCTGGTTTTCTGCCTTATTTGTATATTTTCGCATTGAAAACCACCATCACTTAAAGTAATTATATACAGTGAGAGTTATCTTCATTAGTAATTGAAATATTAGACTTTGTATGACTTGAAAAATGAGACTTTGTATGCCTTGAAAAATGAGACTTTTATCTACATAAGACTTGACAAATGAGAATTTGTTAGCGTGTACGAGAAAGCAATTATAATCGGAACTGGCTGACAACAAAGGGGTCTGTTGCTGAGTCAGAAGCACTTTTTATCATAACTACCCGGATGATCACCGATTAAGTTTCATCATCTGTCAACTATGGGCTGAGCTCTATATGATACTATTCTTTGCACAGAATATGATGGTTTCAATCGGGCTCGAACTCACAACGTACGGTACCCAATCACCTAGTGGAGAAAGCAACAGACAAAACCGCTCGGCCAAATCCCCAATCTCAAAAAGATTGGTTCAATAACCGAGCTAAAGTTGTTACAATTTTGACTGCGCCCTCTCTACTCGCTGTAGAGTTCGTGAAGCATTCACGCTCGCACACACACTATCATACATCGCACACAAACTTTATCGAAGCGAAGCAATGAATACATCGCTTTACTGGGCGGAAGACAGCCTCGGGGACAATTCTGTCCACCAGCAGAACTATCAACCCAGGGTAGAGAATACGATGGTTTCAATCGGGCTCGAACTCACAACGTACAGTACCCAATCACCTAGTGGAGAAAGCAACAGATAAAACCGTTTGGCCAAATCCCCAATCTCAAAAAGATTGGTTCAATAACCCAGCTAAAGTTGTTACAATTCTGACCGCGTCCTCTCTACTCGCTGTAGAGTTCGTGAAGCATTAATGCTCGCACACACACTATCATACATCGCACACAAACTTTATCGAAGCGAAACAATGAATACATCGCTTTACTGGGCGGAAGACAGCCTCGGGGACAATTCTGTCCACCAGCAGAACTATCAACCCAGGGTAGAGTGAAGTTATTCATACAGAAAAAAGAAAAAAAGCTTATATATTTTGTGCGTTCTGATGCCGGAAGAAAATAAGTAATATTAAAATGAGGGAATTTATCTTTTGACGATTTCTTAGTGGCCAAGGTAGCTGGATGGAACTGGTTGTTCATAGTCGATGGGTATATTTGCATAGCAAACCACAGTGCAAACATTCGTTAAAATTAGTCATATTACGAACAGTAATGATCCAGCAAAATAAGGAAAGTGGAACGATTGCAGAAGTGTGCTTTACCTCTTTAATGCTATTATTTAAGGCACACATTCATCAATTTGTTTAGAAATGTTATGACGTTTTTAGAAATTGTACTCATATAGTTTCGAACAACATTTCAGAAATTTCAACCAACCACATTTTAATTCATAAATAATTCATATCCTTGAAAGCTCTTATAATTATTAATGTTAGTTTTCTGGCGTGTTTGTGTATTTTCGCATGGTAAAACACCATCATTTAAAGTAATTATATACAGTGAGAGTTATCTTCATTAGGAATTGAAAAATGAGACTATGTATGATTTGAAAAATGAGACATTTATCTTCATAAGACTTGAAAAATGAGATTTTGTAGGCGTGTACGAGAAAGCCATTATAATCGGAACTGGATGACAAGAAAAGGTGTCGATTGCTGAGTTAGAAGCACTTTCTATCATAACTGCCTGGATGATCACCTATTAAGTGTCATCTTCTGCAAAGTTGTTCAACTACAGCGTTCGAATCATGATATATCCCGCCTTGATTCTGCTATTCCTGCTTCTGTCCAGCTGCGGAGTCCGTGCAAGTAAGTTCATACATATATGAGCAACATTGTTTTTGTTTTTTCAGCGATTGCCATTTTTAAGATTTCATTCACGATACACGGGTACTAGATGACAAGATATCATAATCATCATCATCATCATCATCATCATCATCATCATCATCGTCATTATCATCATCATCATCATATTTATTCCGTACTATAGGCTACCGGCCTTAATATACAATTTTTGTATTGAAAAGTTACAGTCACTTGATGACCAGATATAAATCGACTTACAAAAGGATTCTGCAGCAAATTGTCTTGTAAGAGAGAGAATTGGAGGCATTTGTTGGAATAAAATATAATTGTCTGATTCCAACCAGCTAGGCTTATTCTCGCATATCAGTCGATAACCAAATTGTTAAGAATTCGTCGAGGAGACAGAAAATTCGCACAAGTAATTGTTATAGGGACCCAAAGATTGTGCTCATCGGTGGGTAGACTTTATATTGACCATTCACTGGTCAGAGCACACAAACTTTCTCACCAGAAAGAAAATATCGCTTTGCAGCAGTACTTACCCAGCTTTCGACATCGCATCTGTGTTGTAGATTAGTCAGGGTTTAACTGGATATATGTCCGATTGATAATTAGAAAGTAAAGTGGGAGAATGCAAGATGTTTCTCTCTTGCATCGACAATATTGAAACCTCGAAAATGTAGAAATTTTAACTGGTAAAATGCTCTGATCTGATCACCTTACTAGAAATTGGAGATCAAATAATTTGTAGGAATGGCAAAATTAAAAAGATAAAGAAAATCAATCACTTAAATCATCAAAAATATCTGTTAATTTAATTCTACTCCAGTTCATGGACAACACCCCAGAAATCTACAACTCATTCAAGTACAATGCAACTATATGATAGAAGAACCATTTCGCAACGTACCTTTTACTATATTCATTAAGTCCAATATTTAACTGACACGATCTGAAATTTGAAAATTTTTTGTAAACTCACTCTTCCTGATCGGGAAACGATTTATGTGGTAGAAACACCGTAAATCAATAGAAGCTTAATCTGTTCATATTTTCCAATCTGTTGACTTGATTTTTCAGCAGGCGTCACGAATCCGTAGCTGCAATACAGGGCTGACACGTACGCGGCTTCGTTTCATCATTCAACTTGCTTTATTTCGTTGTAAAACCAATGGCAACTTTGCAAATGCTTTCATCTGAAAAAACTGCGAAACTTGTTTGTTTAAAATGATTTGAGAAAACAACAATGACTGATCAACAAGCTCACATTTCAAACAGCCATCAAACACATAAAAAACATTTACAGTTTGAGAAAGACCGAGGATAGAAATTTAGCGAAGGTCGTTATTTTATTTTATCCACATCAAATGAGCTACATTTCTCTCCTCGAGATTTCCTTTTCAGACCAAAATCAAACAATTATAGTTGGCTCCTTCTGAGCGATCGAATGCTCTACACAATTGTATGCGACCTCTTCCTCAGGTGAAACCATTTTGAATGACACAAATGAAACCCTCTATATGAGCGGTTAAATATAGCGATGTTCTGGTGAAGGAGAATCTCTTTGGCTAGAAAGTATCCGACCTATATACATGACTTTCTAGCAGGCTGTGTGTATCCAGTACCGCGACGTACAGCGGACTTGTGTAATATCTGACCACAGACTTTATCACACTTTTCATCTGTGCTCTTCTTGTGTCATCATTTGAAAAATCTTACATTTCTTTAAATGTAATTAGCGGACTAAGAGTCCGAGGCACTGTTTGGTTTTATTTTGTTCATTATTTGTTTGCAACTTTAATAATTAACCGCCAAAGAAATGACATCGCCAGCTGTGCAATTTCTTCATCTGCCGTCTTTTTATTAAAAACCTGTAGATGTACCATGTGTAGAATTGGACAGGACAATACGAGTTTATACAGAATAAAATAACCTCCGACGACAAAACCAAATTGATCAGCTTGCAAATAAACCAAATATGCAGATGATAAGATACTTAACATGACACACAGGTGCACAAGGGATAAACAGTGAGCCCTGAATTTGCAACTG
The DNA here is from genome assembly GCF_041260155.1 of Ptychodera flava. Lineage (NCBI taxonomy): Eukaryota > Metazoa > Hemichordata > Enteropneusta > Ptychoderidae > Ptychodera > Ptychodera flava. The sequence goes on from NC_091930.1 coordinate 35,747,787, forward strand.
TTTAGAGACGATTTGCTTCCCATTTACGCTTTCGTTTCGGAACCCTGAGATGTTCCTCTATCGGTCGCTTGAGTTTATGTAGTTTTTAGTTTGTGTTTGATTGCTTAACATTTCTAACAGTATTGTTAGAATTTCTTTATTCAGTTTGTTGTAGCTTGTGCTGAAGACGCTGTCATTGCATCCTTGGTGTTCACTCGTTTGTTTGTGAAGTCTTGCATCCACTAATGTAATCTTTTATGTTGTTGTTTCTTCTCATCGATCGAGTTTTGTAATCTTCGAATTCGTATTTTTGATTGAAATAAATTGACATCAGTCGTCTGACTCTACCGGGTTCTTGGTTCATGTTTGATTGCTGTGCTTTTCTAACAGTATTGTTAGTATGTTTATGTTTTAACTTGCTGAAGTTTGTGTGGGGGAAGCTGTCCCCATTGTGTTGTTGATGTTCGTTCGTTTATTTATGAAGCTAACAGTTTGAACCCCGTGTGGGCGCAGGGCTGTCATGACGGAGAGCAAGCCGATTACATGAAAAGTTTCACAATGCAAATATTTCCGGAAAATGGAGTCTTCTGTTGAGTAAAACGCCAAAGTTGTTGTTTTGTTGGTAACCGTTACGGTCTGCTGATTGCATTACTGTTTTGATCGGAGTAAAAAAGCAAAGCAAATTCGTCAAAGATTGGTGAAGGCAAAGCTCGTAACTTGGTATAAACCATTGAACAGCCCAACGAGGACAACAAAGAAAATTGGTAACTTATTAACTTCATATCGGCACTGAAAAGCTTTTACTCGTGTTGTTTTAAGAAAATTAAAATTTAAAATAAGTGCATGATTAAATATTTGGAGGAATATATAACAAATCATTTTTTACAGTTTTCAGTGAGACTTAAATGTTAAACGTATTTGTTTCAGACTTCGAAATCCGCTGATTAATGTTAACAGCAGTTTTACATTATTTATTGCCATAGTTGAAATTGATACATCATTTCAGTAAAGTTATTTTTTTATAATTTTAAACTAGAAAACAGCTTTGCACTAGTCTAAAAGTCTTTTTGACCCACGTTCTTGCATTTGAATTAACAAAAGTACGGTAGCCCTCAGTGCGAATCGCATGCACATAATCAAAAACTTTTGTACAGTATTACTGTAAGAAAATGTTGCATATACTTTGACTTAACAATGCATGGGATCGGCGCTTTTGAGATTTATGCTGAATAAAGTACTCTTGATTTGTAAAGGGAGTATTTAAATGCGCTTCGCAACCTATACCTGGATGCATGTGCTGTGATTGTATTCGGCAATAGAAGCCAGCACCTACATAATATTTTGCTGACTTTCCAGTATATGTTGACACTCTTGGTAGTAATAAATTCACCCCAACATTTAAACATGTATTATAACGAAGGTCTAAATTTAAAAATATTCCTTTATGTGTTTTTATATTTGCACAGAAAGATAAAAATTGCTGAAAGAGTTTGTCTGATTTTTGCAGGGGGAAATAAGCAATCTTACAATGGCGGGTATTTGTCGCGCAAAGATTTTCTTGGGAATGAGCTTGGTAGATCAAGCTTGTTGTTACTAGGCGATGAACCTATTTTCACAACACACTCAAGAATTTTTCTGTGAAAAAGTGATATATCTGGCCACAGAAGATCTGTAGACTCGGCTTTGTCGTAAATGTATGCAGAAATACAATAATTACTAAAACTAGTCAGGTATACTGATTAAAACACGATTGGAACTACTTTTTGACAATAGGCTCTTATATTTATGTTGATTAAATAAGTAAATTTAGGCTCATCTGTTCGGTTTTTTTGCAATTTGCTTGTGTTTATGGGTAATTAGTTTTTTATGAGAATTGTGTGTGTTGTTTTGCATCGTAAAGCACACAAAAATGAATACATATGTAAAAAGAAGACGATTGGAACTAATTTTGAACAACTGTATGATGAAGTAATGTCTGTTTAATCTGCAAATGTAAGCTGATCAGTTTTTCTTTTTGTGAAATTTGGAAAATATGAAGATCCCATTATCCCAAATTAGTTCCAACTCGTATCGTGTTAAAGCTATATTAATGATCCCGACTCGAACGTCGTGTACGAGAATCCATTATGTCGTGACAGGAATACAAAAGAAAAAGGTAATTATATTCTGAGTCAGTAGGAACGTCTCTCATAACTGCCTTGACGAATTCGAACCTCCAACGAGTGTTCTCTTCTTAAATGTTGTGCAAGTACAGGGTACGAATCATGATGTATACCGCCTTGAGTATATTCTCTCTGCTTCTGTCCAGCTGTGGAGTCCATGCAAGTAAGTACATGTATACACACTTTTTCGTACAGACACGAGCAACACATTCTGTTTGCGCTATAGACGATTGCCTGTTTTAAAATAACAGAAGAACAGATCTAATTGAACATGCTATTTTATTCAGCAGGAAACCAACATCTATTATTATCATATCAGAGTGGAATCTATAGGTCGTTGTGCGAATCAGATTGAGTTATCTGATTCTCACCTGCGAGACTTAATTCTCACCTGTCATACAGCCATTCATCATATTGTTAGGAGTTCTTACAATTGTGATGGTGGTGGATATACTATAATGCTGAGACCACACAAACATTTTCAAGACAAAGGATATGTCGCTCTTTAGCGGGACTTTTCCCACTATCGAGGCTTGATCCTCGTTGAAGATGTTCCGTCACGTGTCTCTCTCATACAGTATGTCATTGTTTTGAACGGTTCACGAAGGCTAAAAGAGCACTCTACAAGGAAACCTTTTATATCAATGTAGAAATGAAATAAACATGACGACGACTAGTTGCTTTATTATAGAACATGATACACAGTCGCTCCGTGGAGAAACACTGCACAATTGACCCAAACTGAAGCTTCTTTCAGTAGCAATTGTTCACAGGCAATTTTCTGCCAAAGTCAATCTTTGTCCATAAAACGTGTTGACAAGACTATGTATAATGACTATATAATTAAATCAGAAAAGTAATACACATATGGGAGCTGAGAATTAATGTCCAGGAAATCGTTCTCAGGGATAATCAGGATGTTCCGTGGTGCAACATTCACACCGCAATCGCAAATGAGCACAATCGCCTGACAGAAAGACTTTCTAAACAATGAAAAAAGAGTAAAAAATATATATCATGGCATATGTATATACGTGCAGTAAGATCAACAGTACTAGTTTAACAAAATATCCGTGGTCGATGAACTGATTTTGCACGCCAATCGTATGTTCGAGTCTGCGTACCCAAGGGCTGAATTTACCGAATGTGACGCTGTCCCGTTCCAAACCGGACTACACAAGCATCGTCAACGGATGTTACCAACCCCGCGCCCGTAAATTTTTCAAGTAATAGCATTACGCATACTTCGCATTCAGGCCTTGTTTTCAGTTTCTCGCAGGGACAGTGCCAGTATTTGACGAAATATTCATTGAAAACTGTCAACGTTGTGCAATCTGTCTATCACCAGGAACTCGACGGCATAAAACGGGAGTAAAGAGTACAATAGTACGAGCAGATCGTCCAGAATTATTGACAGATTTTCATAAACACGCGCAATTTTCTTTTGCAAATGGATGCCGGCTGGTACACAACACTCATTTCACAAGCTGAATTGCTTTAAACGGAAGTTGAACCCTTCGTGGTATCATTAATCCCCAAGAGGGTGCGTTCTGGGTTTATAGTATGAACAAAAATGTATGTCAATGGTATGACAAACAAGGCATTCTATTAGGATATGGTAAGCACATTCGGAGTTGCCTGAAAAGTGGTAAAATGTTTGATTTCTTTGAAACACTTAACAATATGGACGGAATCTTACTTGTTTCAACGGTAAGTTTTACCAGTTTGATCCTGTCTATAATGAATATTATTTTCGGTGATTGTTCTTTCCATAAATGATGTCACTGTTCAATCCTTCATCAACGAAAGCTTGCTTATTCCTTTTCAAATGAAAAAGCTAGAAGCGAAAGTCGAACAATATACATTCTCGCAGGAAAATTTTGTTGATAATCATTTTCATGATTTTATCAAGTAATCATTTTCATTATTTTATCAAGTATGGCATTTCAAAACAATACAATTTTGTTTTTTCATTTTTCTTTGACATTGAGCATTATCAATAGCATTTTGTATTTGTGTTCTCTGAATCTTAAAAGAGTCAAAGTAAAGCAATACATCTGTTACTACTCAGTGGATTTGTAAATAATAATCCGAAGCGACCGAAACGTTTAATTCGGTCAACAACCACTGTGATTATTTCTGTAACAGCCTAGTACATAAAAATTACCTCGCTCCATTAGGTGCGTGTACGGACGATGAGTGGAGAAGACACGGTACCGAGGTCGATTGAATTTGTTACAACATTCCAGAATTTTTTAACATTTTATTCAACAAATATCCAAATACTTGTGAAGCTCTGTATTCTTTCTCGTGATCAAATTAAATTCTCTTTATCAATAATGCATTCCCCTCTTCATCAATAATGAATTCCCCTTTAAAGTACTTCAGAACTAAAATATAGTTTTATAATATCTACCAGCTATGTTTCACATCATGAAACACCATCGCGACTTGAAAGCTCAAGTTAGTAGTCGGGTAAACGTTGCTATCGTATCGTCACAAAATGTCAAAAGTAAATATTGATGCCAAATTCTTCTGACAAGCACCGTGTCACACAACTATAGAGGTCATCATCCGTGAGGCTCTTAAGGAAAATTTCTCGGACAACAAGCTACAATGGTCATATAACACATCTAACTTTAATCTTCGACTGTATATATATATAACAATATGATAAGATCTCCGTTCAGAAGAACTTTGATGGAAAGATGTGTCATCAGCTTATCATTAAAATTTGTTGACGCATCTTGAATGAGCATAATTTAAATAACATAATTTTTAAATGATCGCCATGGCAAGGATAAGAGAAAAATCGGAACATTCGGATGAAATGAAATGCCTGAAGGTATTATGGGTTCGATTAATTTAACATATGCAATGAGTCGTTTACATGTACAGACATATTTCAGGAACAACGAAAAGAATTCCATGAAACAGTTCAGTGGAAAATCACTTGACTCCAAGCCTCTCTTAAGACAGGTAACAACTCTGTATGATTGGCTAGTTAACACAGTCCATAATTTTTTTGCACATATCTGACTATTGAAAAGTATTCAGGCAACGAGTCAATTTGTACAGCGTGCGCATGTTTGGTGAGTTTTTCACCTTTGAGACAGATTCCCCCTTTCATTTGTATTTGGTAAAATCTCGTGTGTAAGTAGTAGCAAAATTGAACGGTAATTTGCTTTTTCATGATGATATATTTTTGGCCGATTACTCAGCACTATGTGAATTCAGTGTGATAACTATATTATTTAAATTATCGTCATAACAAAGCACGATTTTGATTGAATGCATTTTACATGTGAGTAAGTTTGTTTTCATCTGAGCAAACGCTTAATATTTTGAAATGTAAACATATCTTGCACATCTTTACAAAAACGTATCTTGACACAAGTCAAAACAATAGTAGGGAGTCTTTGAGTGGAATGTATAATTGGATACAGTGAGTTTCAATTTTGCGCACTCATTGTGTGAGTCGTATGTACAATATTTAAGGATTAGCTTTGGTATCACCACACATTTCAAAGTCACCGAATCATTGATAAATTGCAGTAAACCAGCATGAGGCAACTTTGTCTGGATCGACAGCTGAACAGTTCATTACACTTGATGTACATGTAGCTATTTTAGTAACACTTACAGCTGCAAGTAGGAAGATGTTTTCGTAGCTAAAAGTGTATCATTGTGGTAGCACGGAATTGAAACCCAATGTGTGAGTTGCTGACTGGGACCATGTTCTGCGTCTCATGTGACTGCGTTGGGGGTCATTTAGATGCTTACTTACAGTTTTAGCTTAAGATATAATTCAAAATTTAAACATGTGTTACGACAACCAAAATGAATTGTTTGCTTTGAATCGTCAGTAATACTGAAACTTGGCGTTCTGTTTTTATTAAGGATTTGCCAAAACTATCAGGCGTAATTACCTTCCGGGCTGTGATATCAGTCGAGAACGTCTCTCGTATATGTCATTATTTTTTTGAAGTTTATTATAGGAATACATATATCGATTTTTTGTAATATTAATACTTTTTTCGAGGATTGGACATATTTTTTGAAAATCCCACAAGTGTCAACCCATTAAATTTCAATCCATTCATACTTCATTCTCTTGGAAGCTCTTTTAAGTATTAATACAAATTTTCTGACGTGTGTTGTTACAGTATTTTTTCACATCGTAAAACACAATTAAGATGATTAAATATCTACAGTGTAATATTTATGATCACGACTCGAAAATGACAGTGTGTAGTCATATTCGAGTACCTATCTTTTCTTGAGTTGAAAACAATAGAAACGGTTTTTGAATTTCTGAGTCAAAAGCACCGTCTCTCATATTACTCGGACGATCCTCCCACTAGTGTTCTCTTCTGCAATGTTGTGCGACTACAAGGTACGAAACATGATATATCTCGCTTTTACTATACTCTCCCTGCTTCTGTCCTGCTGCGGAGTGCATGCACGTACATGCATACACATACAGTGCATAAACGAGCAATGTTCTCTATGTGGTTTCAACCATTGCGTTTTTAAAGATTTAATTGATGATGCACGGGCACTGCATTACAAGGTATTATTTGACTTTGTTACAACATTCCAGAATTTTTTAACTTTATTCAACAAATATCCAAATACTTGTGAAGCTCTGTATTCTTTGTCGTGATCAAATTAATTCTACTTATCAATAATGCATTCCCCTCTTCATCAATAATGAATTCCCCTTTGAAGTACTTCAGAACTAAAAATATAGTTTTATAATATCTACCAGCTATGTTTCACATCATGAAACACCATCGCGACTTGAAAGCGCAAGTTAGTAGTCGGGTAAACGTTGCTATCGTACGTCACAAAATGTCAAAAGTAAATATTGATGTCAAATTCTTCTGACAAGCACCGTGTCACACAACTATAGAGGTCATCATCCGTGAGGCTCTTAAGGAAAATTTCTCGGACAACAAGCTACAATGGTCATATAACACATCTAGCTTTAATCTTCGACTGTTTATATAATAATATACTAAGATCTCCGTTCAGAAGAACTTTGATGGAAAGATGTGTCATCAGCTTATCATTAGAATTTGTTGACGCATCTTGAATGAGCATAATTTAAATAATATAATTTTTAAATGATCGCCATGGCAAGAATAAGAGAAAAATCGGAACATTCGGATGAAATGAAATGCCTGAAGGTATTATGGGTTCGATTAATTTAACATATGCAATGAGTCGTTTACATGTACAGACATATTTCAGGAACAACGAAAAGAATTCCATGAAACAGTTCAGTGGAAAATCACTTGACTCCAAGCCTCTCTTAAGACAGGTAACAACTCTGTATGATTGGCTAGTTAACACAGTCCATAATTTTTTTGCACATATCTGATTGTTGAAAAGTATTCAGGCGACGAGTCAATTTGTACAGCGTGCGCATGTTTGGTGAGTTTTTCACCTTTGAGACAGATTCCCCCTTTCATTTGTATTTGGTAAAATCTCGTGTGTAAGTAGTAGCAAAATTGAACGGTAATTTGCTTTTTCATGATGATATATTTTTGGCCGATTACTCAGCACTATGTGAATTCAGTGTGATAACTATATTATTTAAATTATCGTCATAACAAAGCACGATTTTGATTGAATGCATTTTACATGTGAGTAAGTTTGTTTATCTGAGCAAACGCTTAATATTTTGAAATGTGTGCCAAAACATATCTTGCATATCTTTACAAAAACGTATCTTGACACAAGTCAAAACAATAGTAGGAGTCTTTGAGTGGAATGTATAATTGGATACAGTGAGTTTCAATTCGGCGCCACAACTCATTGTGTGATTCGTATGTACAATATAAAGGATTAGCTTTGATATCACCACACATTTCAAAGTCACCGAATCATTGATAAATTGCAGTAAACCAGCATGAGGCAACTTTGCCTGGATTGACAGCTGAACAGTTCATTACACTTGATGTACATGTAGCTATTTTAGTAACACTTACAGCTGCAAGTAGGAAGATGTTTTCGTAGCTAAAAGTGTATCATCCAGAGAGTTGTGGTAGCACGGAATTGAAACCCAATGTGTGTGTTGTTGACTGGGACCATGTTCTGCGTCTCATGTGACTGCGTTGGGGGTCATTTAGATGCTTACTTACAGTTTTAGCTTAAGATAAATTCAAAATTTAAACATGTGTTACGACAACCAAAATGAATTGTTTGCTTTGAATCGTCAGTAATGCTGAAACTTGGCGTTCTGTTTTTATTAGGATTTGCCAAAACTATCAGGCGTAATTACCTTCCGGGCTGTGATATCAGTCGAGAACGTCTCTCGTATATGTCATTATTTGTTTGAAGTTTATTATAGGAATACATATATCGATTTTTTGTAATATTAATACTTTTTTCGAGGATTGGACATATTTTTTGAAAATCCCACAAGTGTCAATCCATTAAATTTCAATCCATTCATACTTCATTCTCTTGGAAGCTCTTTTAAGTATTAATACAAATTTTCTGACGTGTGTTGTTACAGTATTTTTTCACATCGTACAACACATGCAATATCTACAGTGTAATATTAATGATCACGACTCGAAAATGACAGTGTGTAGTCATATTCGAGTACTTATCTTTTCTTGAGTGGAAAACAATAGAAACGGTTTATGAATATCTGAGTCAAAAGCACCGTCTCTCATATTACTCGGACGATCCTCCCACTAGTGTTCTCCTCAATGTTGTGCGACTACAAGGTACGAAACATGATATATCTCGCTTTTACTAATATACTCTCCCTGCTTCTGTCCTGCTGCGGAGTGCGGGTGCGTACATGCATACACATACAGTGCATAAACGAGCAATGTTCTCTATGTGGTTTCATTGCGTTTTTAAAGATTTAATTGATGATGCACGGGCACTGCATTACAAGGTATTATTTGACTTTGTTACAACATTCCAGAATTTTTTAACTTTTATTCAACAAATATCCAAATACTTGTGAAGCTCTGTATTCTTTGTCGTGATCAAATTAAATTCTACTTATCAATAATGCATTCCCCTCTTCATCAATAATGAATTCCCCTTTGAAGTACTTCAGAACTAAAAATATAGTTTTATAATATCTACCAGCTATGTTTCACATCATGAAACACCATCGCGACTTGAAAGCGCAAGTTAGTAGTCGGGAAACGTTGCTATCGTATCGTCACAAAATGTCAAAAGTAAATATTGATGTCAAATTCTTCTGACAAGCACCGTGTCACACAACTATAGAGGTCATCATCCGTGAGGCTCTTAAGGAAAATTTCTCGGACAACAAGCTACAATGGTCATATAACACATCTAGCTTTAATCTTCGACTGTTTATATAATAATATACTAAGATCTCCGTTCAGAAGAACTTTGATGGAAAGATGTGTCATCAGCTTATCATTAAAATTTGTTGACGCATCTTGAATGAGCATAATTTAAATAATATAATTTTTAAATGATCGCCATGGCAAGAATAAGAGAAAAATCGGAACATTCGGATGAAATGAAATGCCAGAAGGTATTATGGGTTCGATTAATTTAACATATGCAATGAGTCGTTTACATGTACAAACATATTTCAGGAACAACGAAAGAATTCCATGAAACAGTGCAGTGGAAAATCACTTGACTCCAAGCCTGTCTTAAGACAGGTAACAACTTGGCTAGTTAACACAGTCCATAATTTTTTTGCACATATCTGATTGTTGAAAAGTATTCAGGCGACGAGTCAATTTGTACAGCGTGCGCATGTTTGGTGAGTTTTTCACCTTTGAGACAGATTCCCCCTTTCATTTGTATTTGGTAAAATCTCGTGTGTAAGTAGTAGCAAAATTGAACGGTAATTTGCTTTTTCATGATGATATATTTTTGGCCGATTACTCAGCACTATGTGAATTCAGTGTGATAACTATATTATTTAAATTATCGTCATAACAAAGCACGATTTTGATTGAATGCATTTTACATGTGAGTAAGTTTGTTTTCATCTGAGCAAACGCTTAATATTTTGAAATGTAAACATATCTTGCACATCTTTACAAAAACGTATCTTGACACAAGTCAAAACAATAGTAGGGAGTCTTTGAGTGGAATGTATAATTGGATACAGTGAGTTTCAATTCGGTGCCACAACTCATTGTGTGATTCGTATGTACAATATAAAGGATTAGCTTTGGTATCACCACACATTTCAAAGTCACCGAATCATTGATAAATTGCAGTAAACCAGCATGAGGCAACTTTGTCTGGATCGACAGCTGAACAGTTCATTACACTTGATGTACATGTAGCTATTTTAGTAACACTTACAGCTGCAAGTAGGAAGATGTTTTCGTAGCTAAAAGTGTATCATCCAGAGAGTTGTGGTAGCACGGAATTGAAACCCAATGTGTGTGTTGTTGACTGGGACCATGTTCTGCGTCTCATGTGACTGCGTTGGGGGTCATTTAGATGCTTACTTACAGTTTTAGCTTAAGATATAATTCAAAATTTAAACATGTGTTACGACAACCAAAATGAATTGTTTGCTTTGAATCGTCAGTAATGCTGAAACTTGGCGTTCTGTTTTTATTAAGGATTTGCCAAAACTATCAGGCGTAATTACCTTCCGGGCTGTGATATCAGTCGAGAACGTCTCTCGTATATGTCATTATTTGTTTGAAGTTTATTATAGGAATACATATATCGATTTTTTGTAATATTATACTTTTTTCGAGGATTGGACATATTTTTTGAAAATCCCACAAGTGTCAATCCATTAAATTTCAATCCATTCATACTTCATTCTCTTGGAAGCTCTTTTAAGTATTAATACAAATTTTCTGACATGTGTTGTTACAGTATTTTTTCACATCGTAAAACACGATTAAGATGATTAAATATCTACAGTGTAATATTTATGATCACGACTCGAAAAAGACAGTGTGTAGTCATATTCGAGTACCTATCTTTTCTTGAGTTGAAAACAATAGAGACGGTTTATGAATATCTGAGTCAAAAGCACCGTCTCTCATATTACTCGGACGATCCTCCCACTAGTGTTCTCTTCTGCAATGTTGTGCGACTACAAGGTACGAAACATGATATATCTCGCTTTTACTATACTCTCCCTGCTTCTGTCCTGCTGCGGAGTGCGGGTGCGTACATGCATACACATACAGTGCATAAACGAGCAATGTTCTCTATGTGGTTTCATTGCGTTTTTAAGATTTAATTGATGATGCACGGGCACTGCATTACAAGGTATTATTTGACTTTGTTACAACATTCCAGAATTTTTTAACTTTTATTCAACAAATATCCAAATACTTGTGAAGCTCTGTATTCTTTGTCGTGATCAATTAAATTCTACTTATCAATAATGCATTCCCCTCTTCATCAATAATGAATTCCCCTTTGAAGTACTTCAGAACTAAAAATATAGTTTTATAATATCTACCAGCTATGTTTCACATCATGAAACACCATCGCGACTTGAAAGCGCAAGTTAGTAGTCGGGTAAACGTTGCTATCGTATCGTCACAAAATGTCAAAAGTAAATATTGATGTCAAATTCTTCTGACAAGCACCGTGTCACACACAACTATAGAGGTCATCATCCGTGAGGCTCTTAAGGAAAATTTCTCGGACAACAAGCTACAATGGTCATATAACACATCTAGCTTTAATCTTCGACTGTTTATATAATAATATACTAAGATCTCCGTTCAGAAGAACTTTGATGAAAGATGTGTCATCAGCTTATCATTAAAATTTGTTGACGCATCTTGAATGAGCATAATTTAAATAATATAATTTTTAAATGATCGCCATGGCAAGAATAAGAGAAAAATCGGAACATTCGGATGAAATGAAATGCCAGAAGGTATTATGGGTTCGATTAATTTAACATATGCAATGAGTCGTTTACATGTACAAACATATTTCAGGAACAACGAAAAGAATTCCATGAAACAGTGCAGTGGAAATCACTTGACTCCAAGCCTGTCTTAAGACAGGTAACAACTCTGTATGATTGGCTAGTTAACACAGTCCATAATTTATTTGCACATATCTGATTGTTGAAAAGTATTCAGGCGACGAGTCAAGTTGTACAGCGTGCGCATGTTTGGTGAGTTTTTCACCTTTGAGACAGATTCCCCCTTTCATTTGTATTTGTTAAATCTCGTGTGTAAGTAGTAGCAAAATTGAACGGTAATTTGCTTTTTCATGATGATATATTTTTGGCCGATTACTCAGCACTATGTGAATTCAGTGTGATAACTATATTATTCAGATTGTCGTCATAACAATGCACGATTTTGATTGAATGCATTTTACATGTGAGTAAGTTTGTTTTCATCTGAGCAAACGCTTAAATTTCGAAATGTATGCTAAAACATATCTTGCTTAAACAAAAGTCAAAATAATAGTAGGGAGTCTTTGAGTGGAATGTATAATTGGATACAGTGAGTTTCAATTCGGCGCCACATCTCATTGTGTGAGTCGTATGTACAATATTTAAGGATTAGCTTTGGTATCACCACACATTTCAAAGTCACCGAATCATTGATAAATTGCAGTAAACCAGCATGAGGCAACTTTGTCTGGATCGACAGCTGAACAGTTCATTACACTTGATGTACATGTAGCTATTTTAGTAACACTTACAGCTGCAAGTAGGAAGATGTTTTCGTAGCTAAAAGTGTATCATTGTGGTAGCACGGAATTGAAACCCAATGTGTGAGTTGCTGACTGGGACCATGTTCTGCGTCTCATGTGACTGCGTTGGGGGTCATTTAGATGCTTACTTACAGTTTTAGCTTAAGATATTATTCAAAATTTAAACATGTGTTACGACAACCAAAATGAATTGTTTGCTTTGAATCGTCAGTAATGCTGAAACTTGGCGTTCTGTCTCTATTGAGGATTTGCCAAAATTATCAGGCGTAATTACCTTCCGGGCTGTGATATCAGTCGAGAACGTCTCTCGTATATGTCATTATTTGTGTGAAAATTATTAAAGGCATACATATATCGATTTGTTTGTAATATTAATACTTTATTCGAGGATTGGACATATTTTTTGAAAATCCCAGAAGTTTCCACCTATGGAATTTCAATCCATTCATACTTCATTCTCTTGGAAGCTCTTTTAAGTATTACTACAAATTTTCTGACGTGTGTTGTTACAGTATTTTTTCACATCGTAAAACACAATTAAGATGATTAAATATCTACAGTGTAATATTTATGATCACGACTCGAAAATGACAGTGTGTAGTCATATTCGAGTACCTATCTTTTCTTGAGTGGAAAACAATAGAAACGGTTTATGAATTTCTGAGTCAAAAGCACCGTCTCTCATATTACTCGGACGATCCTCCCACTAGTGTTCTCTTCTGCAATGTTGTGCGACTACAAGGTACGAAACATGATATATCTCGCTTTTACTATACTCTCCCTGCTTCTGTCCTGCTGCGGAGTGCATGCACGTACATGCATACACATACAGTGCATAAACGAGCAATGTTCTCTATGTGGTTTCATTGCGTTTTTAAAGATTTAATTGATGATGCACGGGCACTACATTACAAGGTATTATTTGACTTGTAATGGGATTTAACAAAAGACCAACGTATACTATTATCATATCAGAGTGACAACTGTATGCCTTGGTGAGGTTCAAATAAACTTACATGATTCTCACCAGCGAGACTTCATTCTCACCTGTCAGTCGACTATCAAATTGTTTAGAATTCTTAACGTCCCTAAGGAGGCAGAATATTCTCAAGTAATTGGTACGTGAGATTTCAAATTTCATCGCTGGATCTAAGTTGTGGTTGTGTCGTCGTAGATGTACCTATGTAGACGATAGTTACTACTGACAGTGTAGGCAATTCAATTTCAGGCAATATGTCTAGCTCCCGTATTGCAACCGATTTAACGCAAACCACTGTATTTCAATCTGTCAATCAGTGTCATTGCCGTGAGACCAAATCAAACTCTCACGATGATCACGATGTCCCGAGAGCCAAAGTTGACAGTTTAGAATGAGCTGAACGAACAAACAAACTTTATGTGTTTGATATATTTGGGTTTCTCTTAACCTTCAGGGCTTGGAGAAGACGGAACTCTCTTAAGATTCTGTAGAGTACCCACATTAAATACGGTCACAAAATAAAATAAAATTAATATAATTAAATGAAGAAAACAAGACAAAATGAACTAGAAAAATGAAATATAATATAGAATAAAATAAACAAAATATTCAAATTAATCAAATTTTGTTCTCCCTACAGATCATTGTCTAGTTGCAGAATTCGAAGGTACGGACGGTGAAGTTAGTCCTTCACAGATTATGCCTGATATGAGATCCATGACAGTATGCATATGGATGAAAACATGTAACGTCACCAGGAGGGGAACGTTAGTATCGTACGCAGTAAGTAATCAAAGTGAAGAATTGGTCATAAATTACAATGCAACATCAATCCGTACGGTCATCAAGGGACACAGCGAGCCAATAGCACTGAATGTTGCTGATTGTACATGGCACCACATTTGCTTGACATGGACCTCCCAAAACGGTGACTTGAAGTTCTATTATGACGGTGTCCGTCTCGTGGAAAGGACCGATGTAGGGAAAGGTGGAAACCTGAAAGGTGGAGGCAGGCTAGTCTTGGGTCAGCGATTGCGCTACTTTGATGGTGAATTTATACCAGAGGAAGCATTCTGCGGAAGTTTAGCAGAATTCAACGTTTGGCCAATTGAAAATGATGACACTGAAATAAATTATATAAGATATAATCGTGGAAAAGAAGGATCAGCCATTCCTTGGAACTATGACTTCGATCTTGACAGTCAAGGACATGTTAAACGTAAGTACACATTTTATTCGATTTTCATGTAGAGAAACAACATTCTGTTAAAACAAATTATAAAGTTGTAATTGAGATCAGTCACTAAGGAAATTATAAATGCGGACGAGTTTGGTAACATTTGTTTCATTCGAAAGTGAGACTGTAAGAAAACACTGTGTATGTGACCAGGTAAAATTTTGCATTACCTGTTCAAATATTTCAGAGCCGTTTGTATAGTACACACCGTTGTTCAACTGTGTGTTTTGCTTTATTATATTAACGTTCGAGTGTAGACAACTTTTCAAGGTCGATTCAGTATCACATTGCCTTTATTAATATATGGTAATCCGCTCATATTGAAGTAGTGCATGTTTCCGCGACTTGTTTGTCGATTACAGTCATATGATACGTGAAACTTTAGCGTTAGAATAATTTGTTTGCACCGGTGTAGTATTCGCGAGGAAGAAAACGAGAGGAGTGTGGATGTTTGAAACAGAAAATTGGCCGTCCCGAGCTTCACCGGCAATAAAAAATGGATCGGCTTAACCAGAAACATTTCAGATTAAAGCATGGTGGTAGAATCCTGTCAGATAAACATTATAACAGTGTAATGGATCAACCATGCAGAGACTCACGATTAATGCAGTTTCACTCCATTTTAGCAAAGGAGGCAGGAAAACCACGTGTACTGCCTACGGCGCTCATACCTGGCAATAGTCGCTGTGTTTACCATGTGATCAGTTCCTCGATTCTCAAACACTTGTCTTGAGAGACGTCGACAGTTACCTGTTATCAGATACATAGACATTGATAAGCAGTTCATATATAAGGCTATCCATCTTCAAAGGTTAAAGTATCAGGATTCAAACCGTTTGACTCACGTAACTCGGAAATAATTGGCAATGAGATTTGTGCCAATAGTTTACTGTTAACCACATTATGTCCGTTGCAGTTAAAGGCTAGAATTAGTGAAGCTAGCAAGTGCATTCTAGTGTATGTGGAGGTCTAGAACGTGGCACAGTTCACAGTAATTTATCGGGAAGCCCTAACTGTGGAAGTAGCCATATAGATATTTCTTATCAAGTTATACAGACTCGGTGTATTCCGAAACAACGCAGCAAAGAGTTGTATAGGTTGTGAACCACAGTAGGATAGAACTGTTGGATATTCTGTTGACGTTTGTAGAAAACTACTTCACTTCGCAAGTTTGCAGCTAGGATTGTGAAAGGCTTTTTCGTGTACATCGACAGTGTGTAGCTGATCGGACAAGAGACTCGAACTCTAATCAGTTTAGAACGGAACACTGAATGCTTGCACTTGCTGATCGGACAAGGGAGTTTTAATAGCATCGATCATAACACAAAGTACATTTTCGCTAGTTCGGGTGTTTTACGCAAGAGTCAAAGAATTACTTGATATGTCCATGGGTAATTTCATGATTGTTGTTCTATTTCAAGACAAAAATTTATCTCAGTGTGTCGTGATTGATTTCCATCCATGCTTACCCAAGTTACCTCTATTGTCCACATTAACTGCGTGAATCTGATCCAGCCGCCCTGCTTCCCTCTAGATAAGTCTTTGATTAGCGTATGCCTTACTATAAGAATGTACTGAGCGGGATGCTTACACGTATTTTGACATTCTGGCCTCATTCATAAAGTTAGGGAAAGGAGAGCCATTCCGGAGCCTACAATTTAAAGTTTGTAAGCACTGTTTTCATGCTATTGCTAATTATTATAAATCATTTTGATTCATTGTTGAGAAGTGGCTTAAACTGTCGCTTGGAATGATGAAAAACAATTCCGCATATTCTTCTATATCATTTACATGATTTCATAGCTTGATAATTTCGCCAAAACCTCATGCTGTTGTTATTGTTATAAAATAGCGCATTCAAAATTGCGAGAAAATAAGCACATTCTCATTCTCTCTTACAGTTGTGTATTACCAAGGAAGTGTGTGTCCATTTACACCATCACGGGGTGAGTTTGATCTTGTTAAAATATATGCAGTACAAATATTATAACCTGAACTTGAAACTATGTTGACACGCATAATGCAAAAGCAATTACTCCGTATGTTTTGAATCTATCGGAAAGAGCACAGTTGAACTTTGCTGTTTACTGACAGTCAGGGTGTCAAGTAATACGGAAATGACACATGCAATTTGTAATCTCCCTTTGCATGACATATACAGAAATTTACAGTTATGCTCAAGCAGTACAAAAAACGAACGAAATAAGTGATATTGGAATTCGTTTAGAATACACAGCTATTATCCCACGTATTCATCTATGGCTGATTAATCTTCAAAGAACAAAACAAGCAAATTTGATCTGCCAAACTTCACAAGCTTGGCTTTTCATTACAGCATACATTCTAGTTGATCAACGCCCAACAATAATTACCTACCTGCTATTTCTCGCATCATTTAACACTATCACGATTTGACAGCGCAGGTTGGTTAACGTGTTATGGGAGCTGCACTACACTGAAAACGCACATTCAACACAAAAAATGAGCTGTACTTTTACGTTTCGATTTGGAAATAAAAAAACGAACTGCATCCCTATCGTCTATGTCGAACTTGAAACAGCATCTTTTAATATCATACTGTTCAAAAGGCTGAAACATGCTGAAATGCCAGGCAATAAAATGGAATGTCCATGCAGCGACATCATCGAACTACATCGTATCAGCTGATAGATACGATTAGTGTTATGTCGCTATATGTAGTACAGCATTCAATTGCAAACACTATCAACAGATTTCAACAATGTTGTTCAAATGCTTATGGAAGACCGGTAACGACATGCGACATGCGACCTGCGACTTCAAAACTGCGACCTGCGTCCCGCGAGTTTGAAACATGCGACCTGCGACTTCGGCATTTAGACCTAGGTGTATAACCTGCGACTTCACAACAGCGACCTGCGTGTTTGTCAAACTGCGACCTGCGACTTCACAACTGCGACATGCGACAACAACACGTAACGTTTCATGGTGTTTTCCTCAGTATTAGATTGGAGGCATCTTGCGTGAACTTTAATCCTTTGAGCGCCAAAGTCTATTTTTGTCCCCTTTATATAATAAACCCCTGTCAATTTTTCTCCAATTTTTGCAAAAAAATTGGGAAAAACCTGTAGCCAATGAAATGTGATGTCGATTTGGTCCAAAATTATCAAAAAATTACAGAAAATTCATACAATTGGTAAAATTTTGCACTAAAATTTTGGTGGGAGAAAATTACAGCGCTCAAAGGGTAAAACGTGGAAAGGAGATTTAACGTTCAACATCGATCAATTAATAAGCCATTGCTGCTCTCGCTTTGGTAAATCGTTCACAAAGTCTGGCAAAACTCAATTCATGTACACACCAGTTCACTCATTTTCATCTGGAGAGATAATTTTATGACGGAAATGTTGACAGTACGTGTTAATGCATGGAAAATAATATGCTACGTGATCTAGGCATTTATATGTTTATATTATAATTTCAAATTATTTTAGATATTCTTCGTCTGCCTTACCTCGCTTCTTTCCTTATGTTATCGACAAACTTTTTGATTTTTAGAAATCTCTGGTATTTATCCTCATTTCACTGTGGTATAACCATCTAGCTGTCTGTTTAATTCATCAGTTGTCCCCCCTGTATCATAACTGCGTCAGTGTCATTGCAAACATTCGAATTTTCAGTTATTGTCGTTCATTTTCTAACATTTCCAGTTTTGTTCCAAGTCTTCAGTGATTGATCATCGGATGTTGCCATCTTTTCGTCTAATTTCATTTTTACTTTTCGTCAAAAAATCGAATTGATCCAACTTTTGTTCAGTTGGAAAAATAAAAATATTCTTACTGGTTAACTTCGGACTACGTTTGTCTACACAAATAACATATGCAAAGTAAAGCAGTTAAAATAATACTGATATTGACAGAAGTGCAAACATATTTGCTAACCATGAATACCAGAGACCGACTCAAGTTCTTTATAGATAACGCGAGTTAAAACTGTAAAACAGGACATAATTAAACCCTCCTACCATCCTATTTTCAGTCTTTAAGCCTAATATGTACATACTATAATATGTACATATTATTTTTTGTGTGTATATAATATTTTAGATCATGTAGGCAGAAAAGTTCCAGAAACTATTAAACACTGATGTAGACGTTTAAAACCCTATTGCTATTGCATTATTTCAGATCGGTTTGCCTTTCGTAAGAAGGAAAATAAATTTGTGCTCTTCGTTTGTGGAATTCTCTACCGTCACAGCTTCATGCACTTCTATCGCTTGTTGAATTCTTTCGCTGGCCGATTTTTGCGTAGGCCAGCGGTGCGAAAATAATGCTCTGGTCGCGAGAATGCGGTAAACCGGCTGTTTTAATATAGTGCAATGGTGTCCCTCGTGTTTTTCAGGCTCGTGTTCAGAGCAATGGTGCGAACAAATCAAGACTGATATCGCAGTGTGACAAACACGCAGGACGCAGGTCGCTGTTGTGAAGTCGCAGGTTAGGCCTACACCTTGGTCTAAATGCCGAAGTCGCAGGTCGTATGTTTCAAACTCGCAGGACGCAGGTCGCAGTTTTGAAGTCGCAGGTCACATGTCGCATGTCGTGACCGGTCTTCCATAAATGCTTAACTTTCATTAGAAATTGTGTCTTTAAATTAAAATTTCGATGGCTTTTTGAGAAGAGCTGTTGTATTTTGGCGAACGGAAAACTCGATGGAAAAGGGTGCTTGAAACGTACGGTTGACAAATATACTGAAGGGTTTTCATCGGGAACAAGTCGAAAATGATAATAAAAGTTGTCTGCGGGTACATGTAGCTAGTACATCAGAATTAAGTAACCGAAATATTAGATCATTGGATTGCCAACGGTCGCCAAGTTTGTTGGTCGCAGCTGACCTTGGACCGAGACTTTGAATGACTCTGAAGTCATTTCCGTAAACGCTACCGGTAAAGGTTGATGACTGGTTAGAGTAGCTTTTCACGCTAACCTCATTTAGATGGCCACTAACGTACACAATATGCAGAGTGTCAAATCCAGCATCATCTAGGAGTTTGCGAGCGTACTTAGTTCTGTTTCACCTATAAATTGTAAACAATGTAGTACTGCACTATGCACACTGCACTGCAGCGTGTCTGACGGGGACAGCTGAGCGCAGCTAGATAGACCAAATATTTGATAAACCGTAAAGTAAGGTGTTATTAACGATATTGTGCACCATTATCAAGATATATCGTTTGATGTGTTACATGGCCCCTATCCGCAATTTCCCCTCTTTTGAAATGCCAAGTCCCTTATTCGTTTATTACACAGACAAACATAGACAGACTCGCAACGGGTATTGTTTGAGGCGTGAAGCGGTTACGTAACCCATCCATTTTCACCTCGCCTCAGGTTGCTCTCGCCTCTCTAATCCGAAGAGTGCCGACCATGCATCCTTCGGTAATTTTCGGATTTTCGCCAATTGTTAACGAAAGTATGTTCGGCAAAGTTTGTGTTGTCGTGTGGTGCGGAATTGACGTGCTGGCGAAAACGGGAGTGTTTTGACCTTCAGGAAAGTGAGTTTTACCGTTTTAAAAATTCCTCTCATATTTTTATGAATATATAATGAGTGTGTTTGAACCAAATTTGAAAGTCTTTTATCGATACTGTCTGGTTTCACTCAATGGTTTACGGTCAGTCATACCGTCTTTTACACGTGCGTCAAGGAAGCACATGTTTATGAAACTGCTGGCGTGTTATGTTTTGATTGGCGTGAAACAGTGTTTCTGGCCTGAGAGCTCACAAAGTAACTATGGTTGCTACGCGATGCCATCTCGTCGTATTTTTAGCATATTCTCGTGCAATTATCAACCACAAACACAGCCTCCAAAAAGTTTAACACCTTTGAAGCTCATTTTAATATGAAAAGCCAATAGTCTACCGAGACGACCATGGAACAAAAGACATGCCGCGTTTCCAGTCTGTCTATATTTGTCTGTGTTTTTATTACTTTGTATTGTGATGCCCGCTATGGTGCCGCAATGCTGAATAATCGGATACATTATCAGTAATAATCAGTTGTATGGAGTGGCAAAATCCACTTGTATTGAGAAAGCTATAATATAATATTGAATACTGCACTAAGGTCCCCAATCAGAGATGGACTTTGATGAAAGATGTATGTTATCTGCACAATATGTCGTAGTAGTAGAAGAAAGGGAATTAATTTTTCAAACATCTTTTTTCACACAGGTCCTTACATACTAAAACTATAACAGAAAATGTTTACATTGCCAGGAGCAAAAGGAAATATAAGATAAACACAAATAAAAGAAAATCGCTACAAAGTGATGGTCGGCATTGAACAAGAAATGTCATGAATGACAAAATTAAATATCAACAAGAAAGACATATCTTAAACCCACCATTTACAATTAAAAAAGGAGATATAACCTACTGGCTGACAAAAACAGAGATGTTCCTTATATGTGGAAATTAAGTTGACCATCATGAGTGTCACAAAAATGTCATCAAAAGTCAAAATAATTACATTTAAAGAATGTAAATGTTTATTAAGACTATGATACTCAAAATCAAGTCTCAATCTGGTGAAAATCTTTGTTTTATATGTGTCCAAAGGATCAACAAAATCTAAACACATTTCATCTTGCTAAATAAATAGACAACTTAGCAGAGATATTGCAAGTCTATGAATAAATACATAATTTTTAATTGGAGGAGTAATGACAAACCATGCAATGTTTACAGCTTGTCCAGGTAAAACTAAACGAGACGTTATAGTGGAAATAACACCTGGACGTGGTTGAATGTTTGGACACTCAAGGAAAGTATGTAAAAGAGAATCAATATCATTACTGAGAGAACAGTTGGCATCTGAACGAAAACTAGCACGAAACAAAAAAGAACTAGTACTAGTTTGATAGATTCCGTGCATAATGCGCCATTGTAAATTCCCTTTCTTCTTTATGATTGGATCACAATAACATGAATCAAAGTTTGATTTGATGGAATGTGGAATACTCAAAATGCCCCTCCAGATGGTGCCTAATCTGTCTAATAAATATACATAATGATGAACCATTATCAAGTACTTGTAAATTTCAACTTTCTCTATCACTGGACAAAAGGCTTGATATGCGTTCAGTTATTTACCAATATTGACGTAAATTGAACACAAAATTAATTACATACCCAACGTATATCTTTCTAAATGGAACATTCCAACACGTTGATAAGCGTAGCGTATATCTATGCAGATGATGAGCATACGTAATGCAGATCTTTGCTCACCAAGCGTACACTGTATTTTGCATTTTATTAGTAAACGTACGTGTATACTTAATGTATTTGACCATGCACAGAATCAGTATATGTGTATATATTGTTGTACATCAAGCATTTTGCCCAGTGTATTTTACACAGAAAATAATTGTCCTCTGTAGAATGTTGCAGATGAAAAGAATACAAAGTATCTGGCGCATTGTTTGGATTCTTGTACAAAAATGGTTTTCAATGTCAGATTTTAAACAAACAGGAACAGCCTTACAAATATATTGTAAAGACAAATAAATAATACGCTGTGAATGAATCGCAACTCTATCATACAAATCTGAATAAGTTAACCAAGGACTTTCCACAGTGTTGAAAAGATCACCTATAGTTATATATTGGCATTGACAAAGGCTGGTACAGTAAAAGGAGACTTATGAATGGGATGCATAATAAGTTGATTTTGAAAAAGAGCCTCCTTTAGAATGTCAGGAACACTCAGTGGGATTCCATTACGAATTTTGTCAAAAGAATTCCAATCACGATGAAAGGAAGGAATAACAGCATGATCACAAAAATCAATGTAAGTCGTGAGAAGTAACTGTTTGTCATAATTGAGACCACCAACTCTTCTAAAATACAAATATGTGAAATAATACGGCGGATGATGAACATCCTGATACAAATACTTTTGAATATAAGTGAGACGAAAAGAAATACAACGAGTTTTAAGATGAATAAGGCCTTGGCCACCTTGAATGAGAGGTAAGTACAGAGTTTCCGAAGGAATCCAATGACGTCCTTGCCAGAAAAATCTCAGAAAAAGGGTTTGAAGGTAAGAAATTGTTTGATCATCGGGAGTTGTACAAGTCAATCTGTGAAGTAATTTTGATGCAATCAGCTGATTAATGACTAAAACACGACCTCTGTAAGACATGCCAGGTGCAAAAGACGACCAAAATTTCAGCTTGTTTTCAGTGATGTTCACTAATTCAGACCAATTTTTCTGACAATAATTATTTGAATTACCAACATACACACCGAGCAGTTTTAACCCTGTTGAGTTCCATTTGATATTTAATGGTGTGTCAATACGATTTCGCCAACTACCAGCCCAGAGACCTTCAGATTTCCTTAGGTTAACTTTTGCATTAGACGCATTTTCATATAACTCAAGAGTGGACTTTAAGTTACTAAAATCTTCATCTCTAGTAGTAAAAACTTCAACATCGTCGGCAGGTATTACGACTAAGAGTGTCTGGTATTATCAATTTCCTTATGTTACTGTTTTTCCTAATCTTGTCTAAAATGGTTCTAAGGCAATCACATAAAGTTGACCAGAATGTGAGCAACCTTGTCTATCCAACGATTAATTGAAATTGGAGCGGTAATGGAACTATTTACCTTTAACACTAACTGAATATCTGTATAGAGTGTTTTAATGTAATTAATAGAGCGGGGTCCAAAACCAAAAGAGCTCAGAGGTTTAAAATGGTAATCATGACTGAAACGGTCAAAAGCCTATTCCTGGTCTAGAGCAAAAATACCCAAAGGTGAGTTTGTGTCATTGGCATAGAAAATATTATCCTGTAATAAATTCATATTGTCAAATATGTGGCGATTTTGAATAGAGCAGGACTGATCAACATGAATTATTTTGGAAAGAACATTACGTAAACGAATTGAGAGAGCTTTCATGACAATTTTATAATCGCTACATAACAAGCTAATGGGTCTCCAGTTCTTGACTAAATTGTTGTCTCCAGCTTTCGGGTGAAGACTTAGCACTGCTCTCCGACAAGAAATAGGAAGCTGATCATTACGAAAACACTCAATGAAAACCTTATGAAGGTCTTGACCAATAACTGACCAAAATGTTTTGTAAAATTCATTAGGCAAACCATCCATTCCTGGAGTACGGTCAGTTGAAAGTTGTTTTACAGCAAAGGTAAGTTCATCATGAGTAATTTCACCATCAAGATAATCACGATCTTCCTCATTTAATCGCGCCAAATTGTCGAGAATTGCCGACTGAGCATCAACGTCAACATTTTCAGCAGAATAAAGATCCTTGTAGAAATTGTAAAAAATGTCACGAATTTCATCAGGATTTTCCGTTATTGATCCGTCAGCACGTTTCATGTGAATAATGGGCTTTGACCTTCCCCTCTCTCGCTCAAGGGAAAGTAAACTGTTCGAAACATCACTGTGAATAAGTAATTGGTGACGAGATCGTACAGCTGCACCTCGAGCTCTTCTCTCCAGGTCTACCAACTGAGCCAGAGAACTTTTTCTTTTGTTGGTATTCATCGAAGACACTTTTATCTCCATGTAAACTTTTCTCAAGTTCTTGAATTTCCTTCTCTAAACGCAATTTATCCCATTTCAGGTTGTACTGGTTCGAAGCACAATACTGTGAGTTTAAGATTGATTTTCCATTTTCCAATTTCCCACCATGTCCACAAATCATAATATTGATTCTGCTGCTGTCTCCAGTTTGACCAAAAATGTGTAATGATTTCTCTATACAGCTCAATATGCTTTAAAATGCTTGTATTGAGACACCATATTGGATTGCGATGTTTGACTTCTTTCTGAGTTACTTTTAACTTTACCAATGAATGGTCAGAAAACGTGAGCGCAGAATGATGAATTGAAGCCACCGTGATGCGTGATTTCATCCACTTGTTGACGTAAATCCTGTCAAGACGAGCCTTTTTATCATTTCTGTGCCAGGTGTAATTACGGTTGTCCCCATGATAGTGACGCCAACTGTCAACAAGCCTGTACTTGTGGATTAAATTATTAAAATAGCGTACTGCACACATGTCAGACTCCTTACAATTGATTCTATCCAATTCTTCATTCAGAGTACAATTAAAGTCTCCACCAAGGATAATTACACTATTAACATCTAAACTTGATAGCAGATCATTCAACTTGGTAAAACACCACAACCGTTCACTGGAAGTAGTATGTCCATAGACATTAATAATATTGACTAGGCTGCCATCAACGTTTGCTTGCACGTGCAGTAAATGTCCAGGAATTGGTTCTGATGTACGAATGATATCAATTGTAGAGGATGGCGAAAACAATATAGCAACACCTGCACTGTTTGTTGAACTATGCGACAAAATACAACGTCCTCTCCAAATCAAAGGCCATAATTTTTCATCACTTGGTATGCTGTGAGTTTTTTGTAAAAGGTAACAAGAAGCCGGGTTGGTATGCTTGAGAAAATCAAAAACTTGAAATCGTTTCATCGAGTCTCGACACCAACGAAAGCCATGCCTGTAGATAGGATTGTGAGAAGAAGCTTCCACATAACAACCTGAATTAAAGTGAAGACTCAATCGCAGTTGACCTACCAGTAGTTCTGACATAGTCTTTGATTTTATGAACCAGCTTGTAGATGCGAGCTCTCGTTGCGGTGTTCACGGGCTGTGAAGAGCGAAATCCCAGCAACATTTTTGCAAGCTCTTTCAAGTTTGGATGAAAGTCAAAACAATTCTGAATAAACGTCTTTGAGTATTTTGTATTTTCCAAGATATCTGCAATCGATTGAGTCGATACATCATGGAAAAACGAAAAATCTGAAATGTCCGATAGCACAGATTCATTGTCATCAGTCTGTCTTTGCGTTGAATCTTTCAAACTGTCTTCTGTTGATGGGCTTGCAATGTGTTGAGTAGAAAGCGGTGAGAATGATATGCTCTGAGGAACATCTGCAGACATATCCATGTCCATTGATGCATTGGTCTTGTTTGCAATGTCTTGAGAATCCGGGACGAAATCAGAAAGTCCGGAGAGAACAAGCGACGGAGTGCAAGCCGGAGAAAACACCGAGGATTCCGAAGCTTGCGTAAAACACAGGTCCGGAGAAGGGTGGAAAGGCGATGGAGGGGTTCGTACCCTCTCATCATCAGTAACATCGTCTGCATTTGAAATTCCGTTGCCATTCGTTCTGTCAGTGTTCAAGACAGTTTCTGTATCAATTTCTGAAGCCGGTTCACATTGAACAATGTCAGTTTCGTTATTACACACTATTCTTTCTTGTTCCTCGTTACCAAGGCCATCACTGTTCTGTTGCGAGCTACTGTGTGTATCAATAACGTTTTTATCAGAAAAGTCCGCGACGTTATGACCATTAACATTATCAGTCATCGTTGTGTCTTCATTTCCACGTTCACGTACAACTGTGTTGTGATTGAAAACAGTCGACGAATCACCACTGATTGGTTCCATCTGACGTTGAACAAGTTCATCGTTGTTGGTCGGAATTTTGACACCTCTTTCAAACTGATCGTCGTTAATTACGGTGGTATTGTCTTTTTCTTGCAATGTAGCAGTTTATTCGGTTTGGAACGATTGTTGACAATCACGCTGTACGTGTCTCTTTTGCCAACACTTGAAACATTTCATTTCTTCAGTTGAACGATAAATTCTGTATCTTTACCTTCGTATTCGTATGCTTATGACTCCCCAGAGAGTAAATAAACTACCGATCAAGTAGAACAATAGATCACAATGTTAACAGTCAAAGGTCCTTCCCATGTACCGTGAAAGTCGGCTTGGATCAGCACTAAAGCATGTCTTCGAAAGGATCCTACATGCCTCAATTGTTCACTCTTGCATCCGAGAGGAATTGTTTCGATTTTACTCACAAGTTTACCAAAAGTAAGGAGTTCACTTTCAATCACATGATTTGGAATAAACGGTGGAACCCCTGATACGATGACTTTGTTGCTGGTTTCACAACAGGCTCAACTTGAATCGTGTAGCCGTTCAGTTCAAAACCATTGACACACACATTTTCCACCCAGGTAACTGAGTTGAAATAAACGATAACTGAACCGTAAACTCTTGAAGCAGCAATAATATTCTGTGAACCAATAATCGATGAAATAGCCGGTAAATACTTTTCAACGGAGACTCCTTCCATGGCTTTACACTTCACACCATGTTTCATTGTTAGACCGGCAAACGTATCTAAGCGGCCACTGTCAATGAATGGCGCAGCCATCTTGGCCTAGGAAACAGCACACGGAAACCTCTAAGGGAATCAGCAGAAATCTCTTCAATTGATAGTTCAAACAAAAGAAAAACTTGACAGCAGCAGTCCAAAATCAGATCAGACAACGATCTCAGTCTGGAAATTTTAGGTCAGATGGATCAGATGGAATTTGATGGAAAGATATGCATTGTGTGAACAATTTGATAAGAATTAATTTTGTAGACGTATCTTGCACAAGGCCAACCTAAAAGATGTATATTTAATATAATCGCAATGTCAGGAAAATAATTATATCGGGATATCGATATGAAGCTGTAATGCCTAAAGGCACTGTTGCATCGCTGAACTTATCCAAAATTGTTCTTGTATATGCAACAGGTCGTTCAGATAGAAGGACATATTTCCGAAATAATGAAGAAAATCTCTAACGCTACTAAGTGCAATATGACTTGAATCTAATCATGTTTTCACATTGAATGCACTAAATAGGATGAAACTTGCAAAAAGATTTAACTGTCAAGAAAGGCATTTAGCAGTATCAATAGCTAATTATAGAAATTCTACTCTGAAGTGAACACACACTTTGTTCACATCTGGCGTTCTGACTTTATGAATAATAAGAACCGTTACGTAGGCATGCCTTAAACAATTTCTTGAAGATTGGTGGAATTTTGACATTTGGAAAGCCAGTACATATACATGGCACACCCAATTGTACCCAACTTGGTAAGAGGACATAACCCATTGCCATTCATACTAATGTCTACTTGTTTGCAGTACAATCCAATATAGGAAAAAGTCGCAAATAGGTTTTTTTCGTACAATCTCATTTTGTTCTTGATGTTGATCATATCGAATTCAATTGAGTTATTTGCACTGACTAATTCAGAATTACAAGCAGCGACTATGTCATTGTCATGATCAGTTACTTATCTATCCTGAATTAGAAGCTATGTAAACACGTACATGAGGGAATTGGCCGGCACAAACCATGTAGGTAGACTGACTAATCCCCTGAGAGCGGAAAAATTCCGCATTGCCGAATTAACGGCTTATGACTCCCCAGAGAGTAAATAAACTACCGATCAAGTAGAACAATAGATCACAATGTTAATGAATATGACATAGCCCGTGATATTTGTAGAGTAATCACCGATTGACAGTCAGTTCACACCTCAAAAATGGTATCTTTTCATATGGAAATGATTTCGAACCTACAGCATTTGTGCCGGGGAATCTCGCCATGTACTGTCATATACTGTCATATACTGTCATTACTCCTCCAATTAGAGCAATTATCGATCTGTACAAATATATTCGAAGACTGGTTTCGATTTTGGAAATATATTCTGAAATTACTCTTTAAAGTCTTCTCCAGTTATATAACCTAAATAATTGGCTAATCTTCTGTGCAGATAATTGTAAAATAAGCTGTTATTGAAAGAAATATTGTCAGGAGACAATGGTCAACGTGTCTCTTGAAAGCAGTGTCTCCAAAGAGGAGAACACTTGAACAGGCTGTTATTTTGCATACTCTTTGAACTCATTGAAGCTACCTTGTTATATGTAGAAATAGGCACCATAATGGCAATTACCTTTCAGAATCGTTTATTTCAAAATAGTCATAGGACAGTGTTATAGAGACCTAAGATGGCTTTGAACAACTTTAATTTATCTCAGTAAGTTGACATACTTTATTGTGTCTCAGCAACTAAAGCGCCCCCCTGGTTTTGTTTTTGACGGATGTTAGTATGTATGGCACAAATATTTTTCTGAAACCTTTTGCATGGCCTCTGCTAACATTATGCCTTTTTAACAGTAAAGGAATGCTTGGACATGCCATTACTTTCCCTAAGAAAGTGCGATAGAGACCTTGAAGACATTGAGACTGATGTTTCTCGCGTAAGCAGCTGCATCAACTTCACAACATGGTTTTTTTTTCTAGTTCCGCAGAAAATCAATTTGAAACCATATGCAAGGTTGTGCATTATTCGGGAGTTTACAGAAAATACTGTATGAGGTCATAAATCTTAATGGAAAGTCTTGCGCTGTTCACAACTTATAACTTAAACTTTTTATTCTGGTACTAACCTACCATGTCTAACCTTATATGTGCGTAATTTCTTTAACATAGAATTTGTCTGTCCATCGAATATCGAAAGAAAAGACGATTCCGAAAAGGGACTTGTAGCTGTGACCTGGACATTTTTAGAAGCAGCTGCAACTTGTACTCCTGCAGCCGGCAGTAACTTCATAATTGGTAACACTGTTGTGTTTTGCAAGATAGATATAAGCACCACTAAGTTTTTGTCTTGCTCCTTTAATGTTACAGTAACAACAGATGGTGAGTGTTTCTTTTCAAAAACATATGTCAGAAATGCAGTAACGCAATGCTAAATTTTTGTATATTGGCATTTCTTGCGGTTTTGAAGAGATTGTAGATACATATTGTACAATGTAGTAGTCAACAAAACAAATTGTTTGAAAATCAAGACACACTTACAACAGTCACAAATACTGCATAAAAACACAATAATACTTACTGTATTAGCATTGATTATTTCCTTATTTAGCTGAACAGTGCATATAAGCATCAATACAGTCAAGAATTCATTGCTTGTACTCAGCAAGCCTCTATTCATGCGGACTCATGTAAATTCAAGCGTATTATTCTATAATGCAGGCAACTCATTAGTATGAATTTTGTGACTTAGCGATTGGAAATGCGTTTTGTAAGTGTTTTTCGCATATTTCGAAATTCGTTTTCTCGAACCATTATTGATTTAGGTGCTACAAAGCATATAATCTGCATGCTATAAATTGTTCATCATTGCGTTTGTTCGTAGACAGGGCGTTATTATGTCGTCAGCTTTACATTAGACCCGTACAGAGGAGAAAAGTATTTTCCGAGACAAACGCAAGATGTTTGGTAATGATATGAAAATTTGAGTCCTCGAACAATATGTAGAAGATGACAATTACATTTTCCTCATACAGTAAGCACACGGGTGGCGGGCATTTGGAATGTCAAATATCGGTAAATGTTAGGTAATCTGTTACTTTAGTGATGCTGTACTAAGATTTGCACGGTGGCCCCTGATTTTTATTCCTGATTTTGAAAGAGAAGGATTGTACGCAAAACTTTTAGTCTTTACCTTACGAGACGCGTCCTACCTTAACGAGAAAGAAACACATATAAATTTATCAGTATATGGTTACATAGATTAAACTAAACTCCCATTACATTTTCTATGAAAACATTTGTCTTTTCCCTTACCTTGAAATTATTCTCGTTCTTTTATTGATCACCTAATACACCACTCTTGTCTTTTACAAAGAATGAAGTTCGTGAGATGTTCGGCTCAGTCTTGAATTAACATGGAAAACAAACGCAATATAACTTTAAATAACTAACTAAAGCGTAGAGTATATGCTCCATACCAACTGAATTGGACCACAAGGTTGCCGATAGTATAGCAAAGCTTCATCTACAACTATTTTCTGCGTAGACAATAGAGTGAAGTGGAATTAAATTAAAACAACACAACATCGTTTGATGATTGCATTACGAGGAAATATACAAATCCTTTTAGTAGCCTTAGAAATGCAACTAAAACTTTTAGTGATACCTATCCTGGTATTAAGGGTGCTATTGACCACTGCAGCGCACATGAAATCATGCAGCATTATTAATTCATTCACAAATAAAAATCTGTTCCAAGTTTTTGATCGTTCCTTGACGTTTGGATAAGAGACTGAACAGAGTCTTCCGTTTAGCCTAATATCTGACTCATTTTCCTTCTGCTTTCCTTTAGTATCCTGTGATTTACCAAGTCTTTCATGATCGTAGAAATCACTGATTACCTCCAGATCGTCTATTAACGCTTCCAAACCTTTTATTTCTGTATTGCTTACCCAAACCTATGAAGCTTTCATAAGGTTAATGGCTCTGATTGATGATAGGGATGCATCGCCGGTGAAAATACCAACATCTCAGGTGAGCTACCATTTA
The DNA here is from genome assembly GCF_041260155.1 of Ptychodera flava. Classification (NCBI taxonomy): domain Eukaryota; kingdom Metazoa; phylum Hemichordata; class Enteropneusta; family Ptychoderidae; genus Ptychodera; species Ptychodera flava. Next base: position 35,779,100 of record NC_091930.1, read on the forward strand.
TTAAAACATTTGACAAACGTGAAGATATTCATTAGTTACGAAGTATTCATTGGAGTAACTACTTTTTGGTGCCCTGTGATATATGTGTAGTGTCGTCGATGTAGATAAAAGTGCGTTCATAACAAGAGCGGGCCGTCACACGAAGGAAATGTGGTAATATTTGGAATTTTTCTTTCTTTTCATGGTAAAGATGATTGAATTTTGGGAAAGAGTGTCGGCCAATATCTCTATGCTACCCAACGTGAATTTTCCTGAAGATAAAATCAAGTCGCTAGCTCAAGGTGAGCGCCCTCAATTAAACATAATTTTCAATGGAAAAGTGTGTTAGTATGCAATGTAGCTTGTTTGGTGTATTGTCATAAAATACGAGTGGATTTAGCCCATTATTAAGCTTTAAATCAGCAGTCCTATCTTCTGATGATCTTAGATGGTAGTAGCCCAATACAGGGTGTGCAACCAAAATCACACAGAGAGAAATTGACAATACTTGACATTTACACAGTATACAGCATGTGGTCAAATAAATGAAAGAAACATAAAGTGACTTTTTGAATGAAGAAGTGATCTCAATGTCATCCTGTCCTACATTTGTAACCAAACATCAATCTAAAACATGATATAAATGGTCACACTCTGAGTCATTGTCATTGATAAAATCTTCTATTTTTGCCTAAAAGATATAGCATATTTTTCCATCGGCCCTTAATACTACCATAAACAGGACGCTAAAGAAGACCATTCTGTTGTTTCCTTTTTATTGTCGACTAGCTTAAGTCAATAATTCCTTTGCAGGTACTGACTAATCCAGACTTTCTTCATACAAAACAACGTCATCGATATATTTGTTTGTCAAGCTTTTGCTATAGATGTTTTCATGCTGTTGAGTAAGTTTTGAACAAATTTCTAGTAGAATGAGTAAAAAACTAAGTGTGTGGCAAAGTAATAAATTTGTTCCTATAAGATTTCGACATTTCTCAACATATACCGTAGTATTCATCAAAAATATTGTTTATAATCAACAAAACGACATCTTTCTGAGTATTCGAAATATCTGTAGTAAAAACGTATGCAACAACCTATATTCTATTATTATCATTATAATGTAAAAAATATGGCACAAAGAATAACTTTTGCAGAAGTTAGTCCGATGAATTATTTATATTGAATTCATTTGTTGCTTAAGTTTGATTTGCCTTCATATTGCGTCATCCAAGAAAAGAAAATCAAATGTTTTAAAATCTGTAATATATATGAAAATGCTCTTACTTTCAGAACATTTAGAATATTGATCGACCTTTTTCATTTATATAATTTCATTCAAATATCACTGGACAAAATGCTTGATATGCGCTTTTATTTTTACGTATATTGACTAATATGGAACACAATATTAATTTCATACGCAACGTATATCCTTGTGTATGGAACATTCCAATACGTTGATATGCATAGCGTATTTCTATGCAGATCATGAGTATACGTAATGCAGATCTTTGCACACTAAGTATACACCGAAATTTTGCATTTTATCAGTATATGTACGTATATACTGAACGTATTTGACACATATACAGAATCATTATATCAAGCATTTGCAAAGTGTATGATATCTATGTAATAATGACTTCCAAGAATATGATAATGGTATGCTACTTGACAGCTTTGTCGTTTAACACTTGGATTACCATACCATAAGGTGTTCGGTGCAATCTTCGTATGTAACACGCGCTAAACCAGCCACCTTGTCTTATTTTGGCATTGAATTGTTCCAGATAGGCCTGCGGATAGCAATGTTTTAAACGAACAGAATGTACAACCTCTGTAAATAGAATCGTACGAAGCCGCTGAAATGCTGAGCTCATTGATAAGGCACTCGCAGTAATTTATCTTCCACATAATGATAGTATAAGTAGCTCTGTCAATATAAACACAAGATGAATCCACCGAGAGTGTCTCAAAGAACAGGGATACGTTTTTGTTGCTAATGGGTTTCAGTCGGTTAATCCGAAGATATACTATATGCCTGACGAATACAATACATTCTAACTGTGTTTCCAGCTGCTGACCCATCAGGCTGTGCAGTAAAGATTGTACACGATGTATTACGTCTAATTTACATTTGATTTAGAGGGAATAATGCAGAAAAAATGTGTACAGTAGTATAATGTAAATTTCCAAATTTTTCCTACGTATTTGGTTTTACTTTTAAAGGCATTTGACATTCATGTAAATTGTACAAGTGACAAGTGTCGAGGGAAGCATATTTTGTTGACGTCAATAAGTTAATAAAACTTTGGGTGTTCAACAATGAGGCGCCTCAGAGTAGGTAAAACCGTTGTCATGTTTATGTCGGTTGATAAAGGTCCAGAGCCAATATATTGCATTAATGACGTCAAGAAAACTAATGATCGTCTACCACTTTACATCATAAGAATTGCCCTAACAAGTTACCATTTATTCTTTAGATGTATTGGAAGCACTGCAGAGAGCGGTTACATTTTTTCAGAACAAAGCACTTGAACGTGACGAAAGCAAAACAGACAAAAATCTGCTCATGATATCTGTACTGAACACAACTGAAAACTTGGCCAAGTTTGTCCTTCGCAACACTGAGCCCGGCATTGGTCCTGTGGTATTAGATACTGCTTTCATTCACATGAATTTGCAGAGTGATTCCGTGGAAAAACTCACGAATGGTTCAGTCGTGATGGAAGATGGAAACAGCTTTGCTCTACCCTCAATGGAGACACTCTTCCCCAATTTGACATCACCTTTAACCATTAATAGGATTGTAAGTACAGTTTGTGTATATAACAAAACAAGCATAAATGAAAATAGTTCCAAAGTCACACTTTTTTCATAATGAGTACCTGTTGATGATCTATAAGCAAGTAGAATGTACCTTGGGGACAGATAATCTGTCACCCAAAATTTTACAATAATTTTCAAATTATTGCTTTAATTGGCACATTGTTAAGTTTTCGGAGAAAGAAAAACAAATTCAACGTCTCAGTTTTATGAAATTGTTTCTCTTAGAGTCAACACAAGGATGGCCATCATTTTGAATGTCAAATATCTTTCATGTTGATTGATTTGTTTCTCTAGTTTCAAACTTTTTATCCCTGATTGTTATTCTTGATTTGGTGAGAGAATGTTTTGAAAGTTTCATTGAGGAAAGTTTAAGCAAACGTTTTAATCTCACTTTCGAGGCGTATAATATCTAAAACGATACACACCTGTTTCGCAAGTGACACACATCAATGGAGCAAAGTGATGAAACAGTTACTTTCCATACCATTTTCAAACACTCAATTAGGTTTGAGAAATGTAACAGTGTTTTTTTGAGTAAATGAGCTTGTAAATGGCACGCTTGTCTTTAATTATCAACAGGTTTCACAGTTGAATAAATCGTCGTTCAATCTTGGCAACAGAGATCAAGCAAATGATGTGCTGAGTGTGTCCTTTACTACAAAAGACGGAGCTGAACTTGAAGGTAAGTATTCATACTACCATATACATTTCAGGATTTTATATAACTTTACGGTCTCTTTTTGCAACATAGGCGTACAGGGTAATTTATGAGGCTTTATTTTTTGTTCACCCAATAATGTTTCATGAAACACGCACAATGCAGTTTAAATTAACAAGCCGTCATTTTATAAATATCTAGTGAAAGATACAAAGGAAGATATCAAGATTGTCTTTTCAAGCGATCCATCTGAACCTGACACCCATGCATGGGAAGAAGGTGTATATCATGAAGTTGATGATGTCATACTCTTCCGATCGGAAATAAATGTAAGCAAATAAATAATGTGGATAAGCTTTTTTCAATTAACAAAAACTTAAGAAGCAGAGTTTTTTCGCAACACAACTATGTATCACAAATTACACTTTGCTAAAAATGATTATAAAAAGGAAACTTTCTGGTGGGAAACGTCAGTCTACCTACCTACCTACCTACCTACCTACCTACCTACCTACCTACCTACCTACCTACCTACCTACCTACCTACCTACCTACCTGCCTGCTTGCCTGCCATCATAGCTACCTACAAAACTAGCTACAGTAGCTAGATGACTTGAGATCTATGTGGATAGCAAGAGATCGAGATAGATGTATATCATTCTATCTGGATGAATAGACAAAATGTAGAAACAGAAATATACAGATAAAGATAGAAAATTAATACGGGGTAGATAACAAGATATATAAATACATAGTAGATAGATAGATGGATAGATACAAATAAAATGGCTTGATAGGTTTTAGAATATTACAATACATTATTTTGCTCGAAAGCAATTGATTATTGCTGTCCATTACAGATATCAGAGTTATATCATGCAGCCATAATCCAGTTGGAAAGTTCTACATCGATCTATGGAAACTCCACGCTGTACATCTACAATCACATCGTTGAATACATGCCTGAATTCAAAGGCTACCAATTTTCTGTGGAGGTCCATTTTTTGGGTGACAGTCCTACTGCTTTTATTCCAGAGAATTACTTTTTGAAGTCTGGATTGCACTACCTGGTCTTAACAATCCCACACGGTGAGTTACAAAGTGTTTTCCATTATTGTGATCGCTGTTGCTAGCCCGTGAATTTAAGCTTTTGTGCTCCTCGTACACATAGCTCTTTTGCAACGATGCCAATCGAGCTTGTTTTTTTTCCTTTTTGCAAGATAAGATACTATTCGTTGGTATATTTAACATTTAAATCATTTTTTATTTTGTGTTTTCTGCTTCGAACGGCAGAGCGTGACCTCAATATTTCCATAACCATGAAGCATATCGCGTGCAATTATCTGAGTGACACTGGTGTCTGGAACGGAGACGGTTGCAAGGTAATCGTGCCAATGCGGTATTCATATACACAATATTTATTCAGCGCACAATCCGTCTTATTATCTTCGGGATATGAATATTGAAAGATACGTGTAAATACACTTTGCACGCCAAAACAATGCCAATTTGTTGCGCTTTGAACATGAGATAAAAATGGACAAACAAATTAGTGTAATTGAATAATTATTATATGTGTTAACGTAATTATACTCATATCATTACAGAAGTTGCAGCAGTCTGTCCGATGTTTATATATATATATATATATATATATATATATATATATATATATATATATATATATATATATATATATATATATATATATATATATATATATATATATATATATTGTAGGCGGATTTTTCTGGGCCTAAAACAGAGTGTTGTGGGGGATCCTCATCAATAACTTAAATTATGAAAAATATATATAGAGATGGACGTCATTCATGGCACGTATTGGGTTTTTAATATCGCAGGGGTTTAAACACAGTCTTTGTCGAGGAAAATGGTTAGAAACCATTCGTTGGAAGAAAAAAGTAAAAATGCTGTATTTAAACCCAACTATGCTCTTTTGCTTTATAATATCTAGGTGTCACCAGGGTCAAATATGACGTCTACTGTCTGTCTCTGTAATCATCTGACGACGTTCGTGGCGATGGCTGAACAAGAACACGTGATGTCACTGCCATTACGCTAATATAAAGCGGAAATGGATGATGAAATTAAGCGGAAATTATTGATGAAATTACAAACAAATTGATGACATTTAGGCAGAAACTGATATGCAATTATTGCAATGCTGTGTAAATGTAATTCACCCAGACGGAAAAGGACCAACCAGAATTATTATATCTATTAACGTCACCGTGTTGTCGCGTAAAGTACTTTAACCCAGATGCAAACTTGTTAGTGATTCATTTCATAACGAAATTGAATATTAGATTGTGCCAGACATGTACATACAGCTAAGATAAGATGAAATCATTTTACTTAAAAATTTGCATTAGCGAACATAATTTAAGATGATTAATTGTTGACGAGTTGCCAACTTGACAATACAAACTAAGGTTTAAGGATTGGGCACACTTACATAATTTCATTTTAAATATTCACGTTACCAGTTTTTACAAGAAATCCCTACACAGGCAAGTACGACATGTTTTCTCTGCAGATGCACGGTTTTCTTTACTTTAGAAATGTAACCTTTTCATTTAACGACAACGCCCGTTGGTGTTGAGTAATTTGAAAAAAAACATTTTAACTGCCGCACGAAACTAGTGTCAGTCTTGTTCGCGTTTTCAATGAACTCTCGTAAAATCACAGTGAAATATTTTTAGTAAAGAAAAACTAAAAATATTATTATTGTAGTTTTGAGTTAAAGCTTTTAAATAAGAATTGTTCAATCACTTTTCAAAGTCCAAGTAATTCATAATGCCAAATATCAAAATGGCGCTAGGAAAATTCGTTAAACGTAGAAAGTTGCGATTCGTGTTGTGTCCCGTGTTGTATGTTCATACATGTTTTTGCTGTAACTAGTAAATAATAAAGGGGAATAGATAGTAAAACAGCACTGTTCATTGTGTCAAGTTCTCTATAGTTGTCTCTTATTGTTAAGCATAGTTTATTCATTTCCACTAATGTGATTGCTGTGTTAGTAGACCAAGATAGGTCTCTCTGACATCTTACTTTTTGACCCCTAGGTTTTGTTTCATGGGTCTACCTTTCATGCTTACCTTGTATTTCATTTCTATCGAAAACATAAACGTAAAGCGAAAAAGAACTATTTTCGTGTTAGATGGGTTCAGTGCTGTCAGACAGCTTTCCAGTCAAAATGGTGTCAGACAGGAGGAAATTCTTTCCCCATGGCTTTTTGCAGTATATGTAGATAAGCTAAGTAATGACCTTGATGGAACACAAATTGGTTGTTTTCTTGCAGGAAAATGTGTTAATCATCTCATGTATGCAGACAATATTGTCCTCATATGTCCCTCTGTTAAGGGTCTTAATATGTTAGTTAAAAAGTGTTGTAGTTATGCTACTGTCCACGATAATATCTTTAATGCTAAGAAACCGAAGTGCTTGTTTTTAAAACCATCAAGGTACAAAATTTTACGTTTACCTCACAGTTTTCTTAATGATACTGTGTTGAAATTTGTTGAGAAACATATTAGTATTTGGTAGTCATCTTGAACCATTTTGGAAATGACAATGACGATATAAAACGCCAAATGAGATCGCTGTATTCACAGGCGAATTTACTTATTCGTAAATTGCATAGCTGTTCAACTCTGGTCAAAACTAGACTTTTCCTAACTTTCTTTTCTTCGACGTACATTTCCCATTTATGGAGTGTCTTCTCCAAAATATGTATAAGCCACATTCGTGTTGCTTATAATAATAGTTATAGATATCTTTTGAATATTAAGCAAATATTGAGCATAAGTGAAACATTTGTACGTAATGACAGTTTGACATTTGACAGCTAGGGCTGGTTTTTATCTTAGATTGACGAGTAGTACGAACACTTTAGTCTGCTTAGCCTGGTCTAGGTATATTATTAAAGGGAATAGATGGTGAAAATGTTTTATGACAGATTATTTATAAGGTTTTACTGTGTTTGTAGAATCTCTTCATTGTATTGTTGTGACTTTTTATTGGTGCATACAGTTTGTTGTATTTGTATTTGTCTGTTTTTATTTCAACTTTGCATATTTCTATGAGTTTGGTCTCGAATTAAAGGTTTTTATTATTATAAGTGTTGCTTAGCGTCAAATGGAGAACATTTCATATGAGGCTCGTGTATTTATTACATGAACAGTCCTCTGTGTTGTATCCCTTGATTTTTTGTTAGTGAAGTAATAAACGGACAGAATACATGCCAACGAGCACAAAGTAATTGTTATTTCATAAATCGTATGAAGTTAAGAATTCTATGCATCGTGTGTTGTTGTCAACCAGTCACGTTGTGAGAATCTATCATCTTAAGATGCAAATTGATGTCTCAAATTTACTTGACTCTGCGCTTTCGGATTTGATTTCACATTGAGTTGGGTGTTTGCTCAACTGTTACCCTGACAACCCCCTTATAACAATAGATTAGTACATCCGATGCCCGTCCATCGAACAAAACGCTTCTTCATAAAGGTTTGAAAAGTAAGGCTATGAAGGAAAAACAAAGTATTCCTCGGAATCATTAAGTCTGCCTGGCCCACTTAGGAATTAGGGAATTATTTTTTAGAAAATTTGGCAAACTTTTGTTTCCGCAACGACATTATTCAGGTGATGTAGGTGATGGCCGATTTTAGTCTCCCATGGTTTTGCGCCCGCATGAGTTGATGTTTACGTGGTTGGCTTCTCAGAGCATGTCGAAATGTTCATCAGTACTTGTTCCATCAACGCTGCCTGTACATATAATGGTCTACATTACCTGGATACTTATGCAACTTCACTGGCTTCCAGTACATCATCGGAGATTTTGCCCCCCCCCCCCAAAAAATCGAGGAACAATATTTGATATAGGTGATGGCAGCTTTTAGTCTCTGATGGTTCTGCGCCCGCATGAGTTGAACAGCGTCAGTATGTTTTCGTGGTTGTCTTCTCAGAGCATGTCGAAATGCTCATCAGTACTTGTTCCATCAACCCCGCAAAAAATCAAGGAACAATATTTGTTTCCTCTCGCCTACGCTAACATTTAATTCAAAAGTATATTTGAAATACGACTTCTCGTTTACGTGCATTAGAGATTGCATTGCATCTAAACTGCTATCAATGAATAACAACGAAGACCTAGGATTAGTTGCGAAATTGTCAAGTCAGAATCTAACGTAGTACTTTCAGAGTACGTCGTCGAAATTAATGTAGTGGCCGTTGGAGGCAGTGGTTGCTTTTGGGAACCCAACTGCACCCCTTAGACTTTACATAAAACAGAATTGTTGATGTTTTCGTCACATTTTCAAATTATATAGCTTAAAGAGCTTCTATTGTAAACACTTATTATTGTTTCAACATTTTGTGTACAGACGCTGAGGCACAATCGCTTTTGGTTTGATACACGGTGAGAGCGCTATACCCAGGCCGCTGTATTCATTGGCAAGTATTTGCACATTTTTTTAAATAAATATAGCGACCCTAGCGAAATTTTCAAGATACAATTTAGAGTTGTTCTTTCAGTGTACTTCGTTGAAATGTCAATAGAGGGGGCCTTCTAAGACGCAAGCAGATATCGCAAACAGATGTGCCGCCACAGGAGGTCAAAGTAGGTGACTGAACGTCTCACCTAGTAGGTTTCGGATACTTTTTAAGCAGATTTTTGTGTCACTTTGAAGTGTCAGAGGCTGTCTTGAATGCCAAACTTGCAAAGTTTACAAACTTTACTGTATGTGCTTGAAGCATTACAACATAATTTCTATGGCAGGCCAGAGACAGAGTCAATAAAGGCAGAATTATAGAGAGATATTAACCCTTTCAGTGTGTAATTTTCGAAAGTAAAATCACAATCACATCATATTGCTGATTGCTATCTGATCTTTTATGCGTACAATTTCCTTGTCTTGTCACATCAGTCGTATTTCAGCCTTAATTCAAGATGCCGAAGTAATTTCAAATTAAAATTTGTGCTGGTTCTCACTTGTATGGTAAATAAATTCCGTTATACTACTATACTTCAGAAAATATCGGCCATTATAATACTTTGTGGACACAGTGACATGACGTAGTCAAGCTGACGCGACATTTCCTCGATCAGCGATCGTGGAGAACAGTGATATCTATGCGTCCAGAAGGACGCAATAATCTAAAATCAAAGTCCAATGAAATACTTGGCAAACCAACCCTTATTTTAATTTTTGATAAGCCTTCATTAAAATACAGCGCTAAAATTGCGTAGTATTGCCGCTGGTCGAGATGCAGGCCTCATTACACTCAATCTGATTAAAATCAGATGTAGAGTACGGCGACGTCTTCCTATGCGTACGCTGTATTCTCTTGCTGTCGCCTCTCACTACATCTGACCAACTCCCATAGAAGGTCGCGTTCAAATCTCGCGCTCTGAAGCAGCCAATCAGATTGCACGTTACGCGACCGCGATGTCCAGTGCGTCGATGCAATGTCGTGTTCCCTTCTTGCTTTTATCCCATCGTTGTTCAAAATCTACAGCGACAAGTGCACAACACGACGCACTTTCAAATTCCAGTCTAGAAATTTTTGGCCGCTCAGCTGTCTTGTACACATTGTACTGGAGTGTATAAGTAAAACTGAGCAGCCAAAGTCGTTCACTGGGCGCTGCTCACTGTATGCACTGCGTACGATGCTGTGTGTTCCCGACGTATCTACGGCCTGCTCCCACCATGTAGGCCTACCACAGCCCTGCTGAACAGGCGGAATATACTCAGCGACCACAGTCCTGATTTGGACCGCGCATGAAAAACTACCTTTTCTAACTACTTTCGGCCGAAAGCAGCTCGATTCCGATATATGCCTACCCGAGTCACTCAATCTCTCACTCACAGACTGCAACAAAATTTGAACCAGAGAGGTCGGCCAGTGCAAGCCCTGCGTACACGGTACAGGTCTATGTACGCCGGGAACATACAGACCTGTACGCAGGGCTAGGCCAGTGCCCGCGGCGACCAACTCGGCCAGTGGGAGAGGTCGGCCACTTACATATGATTGCGTACACTTTCTCTTCACAGTCAACAGATGCTTTTATACGCATGCCAATTTTAGTATTTTGATGTTATTTTGTTGAACATTCAGAAAACAATGAGAAGACGTTCCACTCTGAAAAACAATTTGGTCGGCCTTAGTGTTTCTGCAGATCGCGAGTCGAGCGTACGATCGAGAGGTACAAATTGGCAGTAATGACGACGACGTTGATCGTTCAGTGGATGAATAACGTTTTAGGTTATGGTTTGAAGGGAGTAAATTGTAGGTTTAATGGAAGGCAAAACAAGATGTACCACACTGTGCAGCATGCGGCCGATGTCATGCAAGGAAGGAAGTTTGCAATCATCACGCTCATGAATGCATTGTAACTTTGGCGAAACCTAGAAAATCGAAGAACACTGTTGACATAGTCTCATATAACCATGCTCCTACTGGCCGAGTTCGCCTACTGGCTGACTTCTCCAGCTGGCCAAGCTCGTCACGTAACTGGCTGAGTTTTCGGAATTATCCCCCGGCCGAACTCGCAACTAGTACTGGCGGACCTCTCTTCTATTCAAAATTTGCTCTCGCCCAAACCGTAAATAGTTTTCCAGCGATTCACGATCGATCAGTTGTCCATCCAGGAACAGGCCATATTTTGAAGATCGTATATAATGGCGTTATCTAATGAGTTATTCGGCCGAAGGTAGTCAGAAAAGGTAGCTTTTCGTGCGCGGTCCAAATCAGGACCGCGTACCGATGTCGCTGTGTATTCCTATGAGGGTCGGCAGGGCTGTACAGGGAGGCCGTATTTTACGCCGGGAACACACAGCATCGTACGCAGGGCTGGTCTCAAAGTCTGTCCGCGTGATTTCCGTTTGCACAGTTATTAATGAAAGGCATGTTTCAACATTAAAATTACAGACAGGCGATTTTAAAATTCGCCGTGCGCCAGTGTTTACAACTGGGCGGATGGCTCGGTTTATACACATTTTGATTTTCGTGATATGCTGCATGCTAGCGCTTGCAAGTCATACCTATTGTTCTCTGTAAGGCGCCTTCTGATAGGTCGGCTGTTCTGGCCAGAGCGCGAGATTTGAACGCGACCTTCTATGGGAGTTGGTCAGATGTAGTGAGAGGCGACAGCAAGAGAATACAGCGTACGCATAGGAAGACGTCGCCGTACTCTACATCTGATTTTAATCAGATTGCATTACACTCGTCTTCGTCTGTGTTACTGCGGTCTGAATCCGCCGCGATCCATAGTTGAAATACGACTCAATTAAGTGGTGATAACCTGGGATAACCTCATCAAGTTAATGAGAACGGGTACAGTTTAAATTACTGGCGTGTGTCGCATTTAATCAACTAAAGAGTGGCAATATTTCTCCGCAACCATAGCATGGGAAAATAAGAATTGAGATCAATATCTTATGAGTCCAATGCTCTACTTTCTCGCCTTCTTCCTTTATAATATTCAAGTTGCTGACACCTCCGTCCATGTTTTTATGTGAAAAGTAGGACCTTGTCATCTGATTAATCATGATGATTTTTACTGCACTGTCATATTAATGACATTTTAATTTTTTTTCCAATAGAATTCCGAATATTGTGGGTAGGTTTTCTTTTTCTATTTTATCATTATAAAGAGAAGCACTCAATTTTTCAAGTAATCAGAATAATATTTTTCGGCTTAGCAAGGAGAGTATAATACGTTGGTTACGTTTATAACATTATAAATTTTTCAAGGTGATATTATTTTAGACTGTTCGAAAACCTTTCTCATCGTCGATCATTTATGTGTTAGAATGATCTAAAAATACGACTTGTCAAAATAAATTCAACTACGAGTAGCGTAACTCTGTACCCTTAGCCTGCACCACAAGGAGAACACAGCTTAGGGCTCTGTATCTCTTACGACAACGCCCATCATCCTCACAAGTCCCACAAAGCAAAGCTATTGCATGGTTGCGTTAAACACCACTGCCTTGATGACAGGACTTCTCAGCAGCTAAGGACACCCCCTAGTATCAATGACTTCGACTTTAAGGATCATTTGACCCAACCTGACATAGAAGCTACCGACCACAGGGCTAGAATTTTCACCGAACAGCAAACTTTTATTCTAAATGCGTTGCGGGGTTTTGGGGCATAGGCATCAAAGTCATTGTCTGTTTTGTGCTCACAAGGGTAAAATACGGCTAGTTTTCAATCGGGTTCGAACCCACAACATACGGCATCAGTCGCCTAGCGGAGAGGCCACAGAGAGAACCGCTCGGCTAAATCTCCACTCCCATAAAAGAGTGGTTCAATAGCCGGCTAAGTTGTTACATTTTTGTGACTGAGACCACTCCACACGTTGTAGAGTTCCTGAAGCACACACGCACGCATGCTCACTATCACAAATCGCACATACAAGAACCCTTAAGCTTACCAACACCTCATCATCAATAAATCCATCATAGATTTTTGCATATAAACTATGTTCTTCACCAAAGCATGCATACTAAAAGGACTTGATGAATCCCCAAGGAAGAGTGGGGACATGATTTGCAAGATTTGGTAGCCAGGATTTTGTTGTCGTTTTTAAGCCCAGCCTCTCTTATTCTTGAATGATTTTTTAAATAAAATGTCCATCTAGTAGTGCAACGCCACATTCATTACACTTGAAAAAGGACAAAAAATGTAATTCTCTTCGTCTGGTTGGTACCGAAGCCCACAGAGTTTCACACACATTGGCAAACTTTAACACAAACATGTGAAAATTCTCAAACTCACAACTGGTACAAATTTACGGTCCGGAAATTCTCTGGGGGTGTTATATTTTTGCCCAAGTGGGCTTTTCCTATCAGCGCAATGGTATCGAATACACATGCATTCTCATGGACTCGCCTTTGCATGCTAAGGGGTAAGGTAATCTTCAAAGTATTGACTAAACGAGATTTTCAGAGTTCGTTTGAACTACATAGATTTTCATACCTGAAACACAAGCTTGACAGCACAGTACTAGTGATTTCCCATAATACATCATGATTTGTACCATGTCTCCCATGTGTAGACAAATTCCTGGACTATCTGTAAAAATTCTGAACACGTACTTTTAACAACACCTTTCTTCTCATTGCCATTTTAAAGGATTAAAGGATTAAGAAAATTGTGCTTGATTGAGAGAAGAGAAAGGATTTTTGTAAATTTTCCACTGATTGTGTCCTCATCCATACAAAATAAAGTGATGAAAAGTAGTGAGACTAGTTGCACCTGTTTTATGAAACAAAAGGATATTGATTTATTTCCAAATAGAAAAGACAAAAGAAATTTACATGCTAACTTTTTTCAGAGAATGACCCCTTCAGTTGGTCATAACTTACTTCGCAAAACTGTGACATTTGTAGTACCTGCAAAATTTGACTTTTATGGTTATTTAATGGTTTCTTTGAAATTTATACTACAATATTTCAACGTACTTTTAATAAATATAATTAATCAATTATCGTGAGACTTCACATTATTGCTTTTATGCAGAACTGAAAAAGTTATAAAAAGCTAACATCATTGGTACAAATCAAACATAATTTTGGGTAATTAATTGTACTGTGGACAGGTGCCGTGATCCCCAAAGTACGCTTCTCCATGGTCCAAATGTCTCGGGTCCACTGCATCAATACAGGTTTTGATCTTAATATGTAAACGTCACTGTGACACTTTGCAAACCATTTACGTCAAATTCTCATGTCCATTCATTAAATATCAACTATTTTCATTTTTAACACCATTTAAATATTTATGGCGTCCATGTCGTGTATAAATGTGATGATCCTGCATAGCAAGTGACTATTAATTCTATTTTATTCTTAATTTTCAGGCAGTGGTTGCTTTTGGGAACCCAACTGCACCCCTTAGACTTTATTTTTTCATAAAACAGAATTGTTGATATTTTTGTCAAATTTTCAAATGATATAGCTTATAGAGCTTCTATTCTAAACACTTTACTATTGTTTCAACATTTTGTGTACTGACCCTGAGGCACAATCGCTTTTGGTTTGATACACGGTGAGAGCGCTATACCCAGGCCGCTGTATTCATTGGCAAGTATTTGCACATTTTTTAAATAAATATAGCGGCCCTCGCGAAATTTTCAAGATACAATTTACAGTTGTTCTTTCAGTACTTCGTTGAAGTTTGAATAGAGGGGGCCTTCTGAGACCCAAAGCAGATATCGCAAACAGATGTGCTGCAACAGGAGGTCAAAGTAGGTGACTGAACGTCTCACCTAGGTTTCGGATACTTTTTATGCAGATTTTAGTGCCACTTTGAAGTGTCAGAGGCTGTCTTGAATGCCAAACTTGCAAAGTTTACAAACTTTACTGAAGCAATACAACATAATTTCTATGGCAGGCCAGAGACAGAGTCAATAAAGGCAGAATTATAGAGAGATATTAACCCTTTCAGTGTGTAATTTTCGAAAGTAAAATCACAATCACATCATATTGCTGATTGCTATCTGATCTTTTATGCGTACAATTTCCTTGTCTTGTCACATTAGTCGTATTTCAGCCTTAATTCAAGATGCCGAAGTAATTTCAAATTAAAATTTGTGCTGGTTCTCACTTGTATGGTAAATAAATTCCGTTATACTACTATACTTCAGAAAATATCGGCCATTATAATACTTTGTGGACACAGGGACATGACGTAGTCAAGCTGACGCGACATTTCCTCGATCAGCGATCGTGGAGAAAAGTTATATCTATGCGTCCAGAAGGACGCAATAATCTAAAATCAAAGTCCAATGAAATACTTGGCAAACCAACCCTTATTTTAATTTTTGATAAGCCTTCATTAAAATACAGCGCTAAAATTGCGTAGTATTGCCGCTGGTCGAGATGCAGGTCTCATTACACTCGTCTTCGTCTATGTTACTGCGGTCTGAATCCTCCGCGATCCATAGTTGAAATACGACTCAATTAAGTGGTGATAACCTGGGATAACCTCATCAAGTTAATGAGAACGGGTACAGTTTAAATTACTGGCTTGTGTCGCATTTAATCAACTAAAGAGTGGCAATATTTCTCCGCAACCATAGCATGGGAAAATAAGAATTGAGATCAATATCTTATGAGTCCAATGCTCTATTTTCTCGCCTTCTTCCTTTATAATATTCAAGTTGCTGACACCTCCGTTCCATGTTTTTATGTGAAAAGTAGGACCTTGTCATCTGATTAATCACGATGATTTTTACTGCACTGTCATATTAATGACATTTTAATTTTTTTCCAATAGAATTCCGAATATTGTGGGTAGGTTTTCTTTTGTCTATTTTATCATTATAAAGAGAAGCACTCAATTTTTCGAGTAATCAGAATAATATTTTTCGGCTTAGCAAGGAGAGTATAATACGTTGGTTACGTTTATAACATTATACATTTTTCAAGGTGATATTATTTTAGACTGTTCGAAAACCTTTCACATCGTCGATCATTTATGTGTTAGAATGATCTAAAAATACGACTTGTCAAAATAAATTCAACTACGAGTAGCGTAACTCTGTACCCTTAGCCTGCACCACAAGGAGAACACAGCTTAGGGCTCTGTATCTCTTACAACAACGCCCATCATCCTCACAAGTCCCACAAAGCAAAGCTATTGCATGGTTGCGTTAAACACCACTGCCTTGGTGAAAGGACTTCTCAGCAGCTAAGGACACCCCGTTAGAATCAATGACTTCGACTTTAAGGATCATTCGACCCAACCTGACATAGAAGCTACCGACCACAGGGCTAGAATTTTCACCGAAGAGAAAACTTTTATTCTAAATGCGTTGCGGGGTTCATTGTCATGTTTTTTGTGCTCACAAGGGTAAATACGGCTAGTTTTCAATCGGGTTCGAACCCACAACATACGGCATCAGTCGCCTAGCAGAGAGGCCACAGAGAGAACCGCTCGGCTAAATCTCCACTCCCATAAAAGAGTGGTTCAATAGCCGGCTAAGTTGTTACATTTTTCTGACTGAGACCGCTCCACACGTTGTAGAGTTCGTGAAGCACTCACGCACGCATGCTCACTATCACACATCGCACATACAAGAACCTTTAAGCTTACCAACACCTCATCATTTATAAATCCATCATAGACTTTTGCATATATACTATGTTCTTCACCAAAGCATGCATACTAAAAGGACTTGATGAATCCCCAAGGAAGAGTGGGGACATGATTTGCAAGATTTGGTAGCCAGGATTGATAATCTCGTCGCCTATTTTGTTGTCGTTTTTAAGCCCGGCCTCTCTTATTCTTGAATGATTTTTTTTTACAAAATGTCCATCTAGTAGTGCAACGCCACATTCATTACACTTGAAAAAGGACAAAAAATGTAATTCTCTTCGTCTGGTTGGTACCGAAGCCCACAGAGTTTCACACACATTCGCAAACTTTAACACAAACATGTGAAAATTCTCAAACTCACAACTGGTACAAATTGACGGTCCGGAAATTCTCTGGGGGTGTTATATTTTTGCCCAAGTGGGCTTTTCCTATCAGCGCAATGGTATCGAATACACATGCATTCTCGTGGACTCGCCTTTGCATGCTAAGGGGTAAGGTAATCTTCAAAGTATTGACTAAACGAGACTTTCAGAGTTCGTTTGAACTACATAGATTTTCATACCTGAAACACAAGCTTGACAGCACAGTACTAGAGATTTCCCATAATACATCATGATTTGTACCAACGTAGATTCCCCTGTGAAGTCTACCATGTCTCCCATGTGTAGACAAATTCCTGGACTAGTTGTAAAAATTCTGAACACGTACTTTTAAAAACACCTTTCTTCTCAATTGCCATTTTAAAGGATTAAGAAAATTGTGCTTGATTGAGAGAAGAGAAAGGATTTTTGTAAATTTTCCACTGATTGTGTCCTCAGCCATACAGAATAAAGTGATGAAAAGTAGGGAGACTAGTTGCACCTGTTTTATGAAACAAAAGGATATTGATTTATTTCCAAATAGAAAAGACAAAGAAATTTACATGCTAACTTTTTTCAGAGAATGACCCCTTCAGTTGGTCATAACTTGCTTCGCAAAACTGTGACATTTGTAGTACCTGCAGAATGTGACTTTTATGGTTATTTAATGGTTTCTTTGAAATTTATACTACAATATTTCAACGTACTTTAATAAATATAATTAATCAATTATCGTGAGACTTCACATTATTGCTTTTATGCAGAACTGAAAAAGTTATAAAAAAGCTAACATCGTTGGTACAAATCAAACAGCATTGTGGGTAATTAATTGTACTGTGGACAGGTGCCGTGATCCCAAAGTACGCTTCTCCATGGTCTAAATGTCTCGGGTCCACTGCATCAATACAGGTCTTGATCTTAATATGTAAACGTCACTGTGACACTTTGCAAACCATTTACGTCAAATTCTCATGTCCATTCATTAAGTATTAACTATTTTCATTTTTTAACACCATTTAAATATATGTTGCGTCCATGTCGTGTACAAAAGTTGCCATTTATGTCAAATATTTTGACAATGGCATGCTAAACAGAAAGTCTAATCCTGCCAGGATTGTCAAAGCGTATATAATGTGCGCAACAGTCGGTGACCAAGTAAACTGGATGGTTGAATTTTTGTCTAGGAAATGCGTGATGATCCTGCATAGCAAGTGACTATTAATTCTATTTTATTCTTAATTTTCATCACTTATCTTCAATCGATGCTATTATTGACCATGTAATCGTAGACTGTGCATTTGCAGACGGCAAAATAATCTTAACCCCTTGCGCGACACCATGGGCTGAGCTCTATGTGATACTATTTTTGCAGGGAAAAAGAGAAAAAAGCTTTTATATTTTGTTTGTTCTTATGCCAGAGGAAAAAAAGTAATCTTACAATGAGGGTATTTGTCTTGTAGGGATATCTCAGTGGTCAAGGTAGCTGGATGGAACTGGTTGTTAATAGTCGATGGGTATATTTGCATAGCAAACCGCAGTGCAAACATTCGTTAAAATTAGTCATATTAAGAACAGTAATGATCCAGCAAATATAAAACTGAAACGCGTGTAGATGTGTGCTCTACCTCTTCAATGCTATTATTTCAGGTATATATTTTTCGGGGGTTTTTTTAGAAATTTTCTGATGTTTTCAGAAATTACACACACAACGTTTTTTTAACAACCTTCCAGACGTTTCAACCAACCATATTTCAATTCATCAATAATTCATATCCTCGGAAGCTCTTATAATTACCAATGTTAGTTTTCTGACGTGTTTGTTTATTTTCGCATGATAAAACACTATCACTTAAAGTAATTATATACATTGAGAGTTATCTTCATTAGGACTTAAAAATGAGTCTTTGTAGGCGTGCATGAGAGAGCAATTATAATCGGAACGGGATGACAAGACAATAGGTCAATTGCTGAGTCAGAAGCACTTTCTATTACAACTGCCTGGATGATCATCTATTAAGTGTCATCTTCTGCAAAGTTGTTCAACTACAGGGTTAGAATCATGATATATCCAGCCTTGACTATGCTTTCCTTACTTCTGTCCAGCTGTGGAGTCCATGCAAGTAAGTTTAAACATATGAGAAACATTGTCTTTGTTTTTTCAGCGATTGCCATTTTCAAGATTGAATTCAGGATACACGGGTACTAGAAGACCAGATATAATTCGACTTACAATAGAATTCTGCAGAAAACTAACGTTTAATATTATCATATCAGAGTGAGAATTGTAGGCCATTGTAAATAATTACCCGATTCCCACCAGCAAGACTTATTTTCCCATATCAATCGATCATCAAATTGTTAATAATTCGTCGAAGAGACAGAAAATTCGCACAAGTAATTTGTATTTGGGACCGAAATTTCGCACTTATCAGTGCGTAGACTTGAAATTGATCATTCACTGCTCAGATCATACAAACGTTCTCACCAGAAAGAAAATCGCTTTGCAGCAGCAATTACTCCTTGCTGCTTTTGACGCCGCATCTGTGTTGTAGTTTAATGAGGGCTTTCACTTGATATCTCTTTCGATGAAAATTGGAACGTACAGTGGGATAACTCAAGATGTCTCCGTCTCGCATAGAGAAACCTTGATGTGTGCAATGATACAATCTGGTACAATCTGAGAGGCACTTTAGATTAAACTGTTTGAAGTGACATATGCCACATCATGGGGAAGAGTGTGAGACTTTGCTGTTTTTCCTCTCGCATGGAAACTTTTGAGAAATTGATGCGTGTAATTGTGAAATCCGGTGGAATCTGACAGTTGTTTTAATTTGTTTTGCACTAAGTAAGGCTGTTTGATAATGACATTTGTTTTGCACTAAGTAAGGCTGTTTGATAATGACATCCAACACTAATATTATGATTACATGTTTGTATGATCTGTGTTTGAGTCACATTATTCTAAAATCAAATAATGTCAATACATTTGTATTTGGTAAACATGCTCTCAGCTTACCTGACATGGAGATAAAATTATTTTTAGGAATGGCAAAATTAAAAAGACAACAAAAAATAAATTACTAATCTCACCAAAAATATCACTTATTTTAAATCTACTCTACTTTATGGACAACTCCACAGACACTGAAATCTACCACTCATTCAAGCTCAATCATGATGTCACTGTGTGATAGAAGGACTGTGAAACAACTTAGCTTTTACTATATTCATTAAGTCCAATATTTATCTGACACGATCTGAAATTTGAAAACTCGTTGTTAACTCATTGTTCCTGATCGGGAAACGATTTATGTCGTAGAGAAACCTTATTCTGTTTAGACTTTCAAAATGGTTGGCTAGATATTTCAGCAGGCGTCATAAATCCCCATGCTGCAATATAGGGCTAACACGCATGCGGATTCGTTTCATCATTTAACTTGGCCCAGCTTTATTTCAATGCAACACTAATGGCAACTTTGTAAATGCAATAATCTAAAGACACTGACGAAATTTGTTCGTTAAATATCATTTCAGAAAACAGCTATGACTGATCGACAAGCTCACATTTCGGACCGTCCCAAAACACATAAAAACACTGACAGTTGAGAAAAACCTGGGATAGCAATTTGCGATGTCCGATACTTGATTGTATCCAAATCAAGTGAGCTACCTTTCTTATCAGGATTTCCTTCTCTCACTTTAATCAAACAATTATAGTTGGCTCGTACTGTGCGATCAGCTACTCGGCACAAGTGTATGCGAACTCTTCCACAGGTGCCATTTTCAATTACCCAATGAAACGCTTTATATGATTGGTTAAATAGAGCGATTGTTTGGTGTACTAGAATCTGGTTGGCTAGAAAATATCCGACTTATACACATGCCTTTCTAGCAGGCTGTGTGTATCCAGCGCCGCGACGTACAGCGGACTTGTGTAATGACTGACCGTAGACTGTATCATCCTTTCCATCTGTGATCTTCTTGTGTCATTTGATAAATGTTACGTTTCTTGAACTATTAATAGCGGACTAATAGTCAGAGGCAATTTTGTTTTTATTTCGTGATTATTTGTTTGCAAATTTGAGAATTTACCGCCGAGGAAAGGACGTCGCCCGCCGTGCAATCTCTCATCTGCCGTCTTCTAACTAAAAGCCTGCAGATTTCCCTTATGTAGCCTTATGGACAGGACAATACGAGTTTATACAGAAAGAAATAATCTCCGACCTCATTATCAAAATTTTTCAGTTTGAAAATAAAACTATATAAAGATGATAAGATACCTAACATAATGCACAGGCGCATAAGGGATAAGCAGTGATCCCTGAATTTGCAACTGTTCAGAGCCGATTTGCTTCCAAGGAACAAGTAAATCATCGTCCATAAAAGTCAACTTGTTGGCGTAACTATAGTTAAAGTACCAGTACCAGATAGTGTATGTATTTGACGAATATTCATAGAAAACTGTCAGCGTTGCGCCTTTAAAGGCGACATCAAAATGGAAGTCAGGAGTAACGATTCACATACACTATTACAAACAGATCGTTCAGAAATAAAACCTTTTACCGACTGGTAACAATTGGTAACGTTTTAGAAGCCACTGTGACATTTTTTTCAAATTGACAGAGTTTGAACCCTATTCAGTATATGCATCATCAGGAAGATGCACGCTGGGTTTTGTGTATGAACACGACTGTACATGCACGGTATGAAAAGCAGGGAAGGCGATTGGAAAGCATATTCGGAGAGGCCTGCACACCAGGAAAACGTTTGATTTCTTTAAAGCACTGAACAAGAAGGACGGAATCGGACTTGTTTTTCCATGGTGACGTTAACCATAAGTAATAAGAAACTTCTTTATCTGTGCTTTGTTGTTCTTGTCTATAATGATAAGAATTTTCCGTGATCGGTTTTTTGAATGCCATAATACTGTTCAATCCTTCAAAGAAAACTAGTTTTTCAAACACAGTAAAAGAACGAAGACAAACGAAGGTCAAACAGTATTTATTCTACCCAGAAAATTTTGTCGAGAAAACATTCCCTAATTTTTTCAGGTTTGTCATTTCACAGTGAATCAATTTTCTATTTTCATTTTCCTTGTACTTTGAGCATTATCAACAATTATGTTCTTCACCAAAGCATGCATACTAAAAGGACTTGATGAATCCCCAAGGAAGAGTGGGGACATGATTTGCAAGATTTGGTAGCCAGGATTGATAATCTCGTCGCCTATTTTGTTGTCGTTTTTAAGCCCGGCCTCTCTTATTCTTGAATGATTTTTTTTATAAAATGTCCATCTAGTAGTGCAACGCCACATTCATTACACTTGAAAAAGGACAAAAAATGTAATTCTCTTCGTCTGGTTGGTACCGAAGCCCACAGAGTTTCACACACATTGGCAAACTTTAACACAAACATGTGAAAATTATCAAACTAACAACTGGTACAAATTGACGGTCCGGAAATTCTCTTGGGGTGTTACATTTTTGCCCCAGCGCAATGGTATCGAATACACATGCATTCTCGTGGACTCGCCTTTGCATGCTAAGAGGTAAGGTAATCTTCAAAGTTTTGACTACACGAGACTTTCAGAGTTCGTTTGAACTACATAGATTTTCATACCTGAAACACAAGCTTGACAGACAGCACAGTACTAGAGATTTCCCATAATACATCATGATTTGTACCAACGTAGATTCCCCTGTGAAGTCTACCATGTCTCCCATGTGTAGACAAATTCCTGGACTAGTTGTGAAAATTCGGAAAACGTACTTTTAGAAACACCTTTCTTCTCAATTGCCATTTTAAGGATTAAGAAAATTGTGCTTGACTGAGAGAAGAGAAAGGATTTTTGTAAATTTTCCACTGATTGTGTCCTCAGCCATACAGAATAAAAAGATGAAAAGTAGGGAGACTAGTTGCACCTGTTTTATGAAACAAAAGGATATTGATTTTTTCCAAATATAGAGTAGACAAAAGAAATTTACATGCTAACTTTTTTCAGAGAATGACCCCTTCAGTTGGTCATAACTTGCTTCGCAAAACTGTGACATTTGTAGTACCTGCAGAATGTGACTTTTATGGTTATTTAATGGTTTCTTTGAAATTTATACTACAATATTTCAACGTACTTTTAATAAATATAATTAATCAATTATCGTGAGACTTCACATTATTGCTTTTATGCAGAACTGAAAAAGTTATAAAAAAGCTAACATCGTTGGTACAAATCAAACAGCATTGTGGGTAATTAATTGTACTGTGGACAGGTGCCGTGATCCCAAAGTACGCTTCTCCATGGTCTAAATGTCTCGGGTCCACTGCATCAATACAGGTCTTGATCTTAATATGTAAACGTCACTGTGACACTTTGCAAACCATTTCCATTCATTAACCATCAACTATTTCATTTTTTAACACCATTTAAATATATGTTGCGTCGATGTCGTGTACAAAAGTTGCCATTTATGTCAAATATTTTGACAATGGCATGATTAACAGAAAACCTGCGTATAAAATGTGCGCAACAGTCGGTGACCAAGTAAACTGGATGGTTGTATTTATGTTTAGGCAATGCGTGAGGATCCTGCATAGCAACTGACCATTAATTCTATTTTATTCTTACTTTTCATCACTTATCTTCAATCGATGCTATTATTGACCATGTAATCGTAGACTGTGCATTTGCAGACGGCAAAATAATTTCAACCTCTTTCGCGACACAATGGGCTGAGCTTTATATTATACTATTTTTCGCATAGAAAAAGATAAAAAAGGCTTTTATATTTTGTTTGTTCTTATGCCAGAGGAAAAAAAGTAATCTTACAATGAGGGTATTTGTCTTGTAGGGATATCTCAGTGGTCAAGGTAGCTGGATGGAACTGGTTGTTAATAGTCGATGGGTATATTTGCATAGCAAACCGCAGTGCAAACATTCGTTAAAATTAGTCATATTAAGAACAGTAATGATCCAGCAAATATGAAACTGAAACGCTGGTAGATGTGTGCTCTACCTCTTCAATGCTATTATTTAAGTTATATATTTTTCGGGGGTTTTTTTAGAAATTTTCTGATGTTTTCAGAAATTACACACACAACGTTTTTTAACAACCTTCCAGACGTTTCAACCAACCATATTTCAATTCATCAATAATTCATATCCTCGGAAGCTCTTATAATTACTAATGTTAGTTTTCTGACGTGTTTGTTTATTTTCGCATGATAAAACACTATCACTTCAAGTGATTATATACACTGAGAGTTATCTTCATTAGGACTTAAAAATGAGTCTTTGTAGGCGTGCATGAGAGAGCAATTATAATCGGAACGGGATGACAAGACAATAGGTCAATTGCTGAGTCAGAAGCACTTTCTATTACAACTGCCTGGATGATCATCTATTAAGTGTCATCTTCTGCAAAGTTGTTCAACTACAGGGTTAGAATCATGATATATCCAGCTTTGACTATGCTTTCCTTACTTCTGTCCAGCTGTGGAGTCCATGCAAGTAAGTTTAAACATATGAGAAACATTGTCTTTGTTTTTTCAGCGATTGCCATTTTCAAGATTGAATTCAGGATACACAGGTACTAGAAGACCAGATATAATTCGACTTACAATAGAATTCTGCAGAAAACTAACGTTTAATATTATCGCTTCTTGGTCTTTTGGCCAGAGGTCCATATATCTTTCTTTCATGAATTTGACTTTGTTGTGTACCGTCTATTTACTGTCTGTTCTGTGCTGTTTTGTGTCTATGTTTACAACTATTGTCTTACAAATTTTGACCTAGTGTTATTGGATTATGGATTGGTATGATTGCGATTATTATCATCATATCAGAGTGAGAATTGCAGTCCCCTATAAATAATTACCCGATTCCCACCAGCAAGACTTATTTTCCCATATCAATCGATCATCAAATTGTTAATAATTCGTCGAGGAGACAGAAAATTCGCACAAGTAATTTGTATTTGGGACCAAAAGTTCGCACTTATCGGTGCGTAGACTTGATATTGACCATTCACTGCTCAGATCATATAAACGTTCTCACCAGAAAGAAAAACGCTTTGCAGCAGCACTTACTCCTTGCAGCTTTTGACGCCGCATCTGTGTTGTAGATTAGTGAGGGCTTTTACAGGATATCTCTTTCGATGAGAATAGGAACGTACAGTGGGATAACTCAAGATGTCTCCGTCTCGCATAGAGAAACCTTGATGTGTGCAATGATACAATCTGGTACAATCTGAGAGGCACTTTAGATAAAACTATTTGAAGTGACATATGCCACATCATGGGGAAGAGTGTGAGACTTTGCCGTCTTTCCTTTCGCATGGAAACTTTTGAGAAATTGATGCGTGTAATTGTGAAATCCGGTGGAATCTGACAGTTGTTTTAATTTGTTTTGCACTAAGTAAGGCTGTTTGATAATGACATCCAACACTAATATTAATATTACATTTTTGTATGACTTGTGTATGCGTCACAGTATTTAACAATCCAATAATGTCAATACATTTGTACCTGATAAAATGCTCTCAACTTACCAGACTCGGAGATAAAATAATTTGTAGGAATGGCAAAATTAAAAGACAAAATAAATCAATCACTAAACTCACCAAATATATCGCTTATTTTAAATCTACTCCACTTTATGGACAACACCACAGACACAGAAATCTACCACTCATTCAAGCTTAATCATGATGTCACTGTGTGATTGAAGAACTATGTCACAACGTAGCTTTTATCTGACACGATCTGAAATTTCAAAAGTCGTTGTTAGCCCATTGTTCCTGATAGGGAAACGATTTATGTCGAAGAGACACCGTAAATCAATAATAGCTTATATTCTGTTTAGACTTTCGAATCAGTGTGCTCAATGTTTCAGCAGGCTGACATGCATGGCTTCGTTTAATCACTCAACTTGACGGCAGCTTTACTTCGATGTAAAACCAAGGGAAACTTAAATGTAAATGCAATAATCTAAGGAGACTGACGAAATTTGTTCGTCAAAAATAATTTTAGAAAACAGCAATGACTGATTGACAAGCTCAGATTTCTGACCGTCCGCAAACACATATCAAACAGGTAACTGTCAATGACATAGTCCCCGAAAATATAAATATGTCCCTGTAATTCATTGAAAGTTCATAAATCTAATAGTTGAAACATACTTCAATACAAGAAAGCATGTTGGTCCCATAGTTACATACACCCACCAAAAATACTTCTCTAGCAGTGATAGGAAGTCCACGTACAATTAGGTATGTGCATAAGACTCAGGCGGGGGGCCCAGGAAAGGGTACGTGGCCAAGTCCCCCAGATAAGCCTTGGATATGCTGTTCGTTTGGCAGCTATCAAGAATGTACCACAACATGAGGCACATTTCGTTTTATGATAATTTTGAGTTCACCCAGGTTAGCCTTTGATTTGTTGAAATCAGGTACGCTTCATTGTAGTTTGCCCAAATCGGATAGGGTTACAGCATTAAACCTGTGCTGGGTTTGCCTGCTGTACAGGCCATAAAAATAATGTTTTCATCAGTGCCATCAGTGCACTTGTGGTTGTTGTCTTGAGTGAGAAAAAATCAGACCCAAAAAAGAGAATATCAAAACAACAAAATAAATGCACAAACCCACCTCCCCTATTTACACTTACATGGAGACGAGAACAAAAGTTAAATGGTACACAAATATTTTTTTTTAGAAATAAGAATAATTGTAAATACTATGAATAATGGACAAAGACACTGCTTATTTTCATTTTATTTATTTTTATTCAAAGCTGATCTACCTCTTCACCTACAAAGGAAAGTGTAAAATGCACAAAAGCTGCTTTCAATGAAGTAATGTTGAATGGAAACTTTCCATATACAACATGTGCCACACATCATTCAAAAGAAAATTTTCAGCACTGAAAAATACGGTTTACTTGCAGCAGCCAATTTCAAACCATTTTTTTTGCAAATCTAAAATACCCCAAACACACCTAATTTTGATCATCTCAGCATCCATTGGAAAGTTCTGACCAGCACAGTGGATTGTTATGCAAATAATATGGACTCCAAAAGCTTAAGGTTAACGAATTTTGTAGACAATGGTAATATAACCTTGCACAGAACACTGTAACTGTTGGCTCTGGAGAAGAAAATGTTGAATATTCATGAATTGTTTTGAAAATCCATCATGGCAGCAAAGGTCACATGACCACTCACGATTTTATCGGCCAGATGTTACAGGCTAATGGCCTGCATGCCACAAAACCAAATTGCAAGTTGATTGGCCCCTACAGTCTTTGGGAAGTAGCCATTTATAATATTGTGATAAAAGTTTACGTGGATATGTATGTCATAGTACATTATCTGTTGCCAAGTTTGAAAAAAAAAACATAAGAATGGCTCAAAATATCAAAAAGTTGAAAAAAATAGCAGTTAGATGACCATTTTGCAACGTATCTTGACAAAAATTGACATATGTAAATCATAGTACATTATTGTCCCTGTGCCATGTTTTGAATACAATAAGTTCAGGCATGTCTGCGTAATAGAGTAAGACAAAAAAAGCAACAAAATGACCGCCAGACGGCCTTATTGGGGCGTATCGCAACAAAAATTGACATGAATATGTATGTCATGTCCTTGTTCAAAGCTTGAACAAAATCAGATCAAGCATGTCTGCGTAATAGAGTCAGACCCGGAAAAAACGCAACAAAATGGCCGCAAGGCGGCAATTTTGGGCGTATCGCAACAAAAATTGGCATGCTTATGTATGTCATAGCACCTTAACCATTTGCCAAGTTTGAACACAACAAGTCTGTGCATGTCTGAGTTATACATCGCGAGGCGGCCATGTTGGATCGTATTACAAAACAAATTGACGTGCATAAGTACTCCAGAGTACGTTGTTACCATTGGGAAGTAGAAGAATTTGATATCAATACTTACTTTTGTTTATATGTGACGATGCGAATCATTCTTTACCCGACTACAAAGTGGCGATGGTGCTTCATGATGCGGTAAATAGCAGGTAAATGTCATAAACTGCATTTTAGTAATTAAGTGCTTCAAAAGGAAATGAAATATTGATGGACGGAAATTGGATGTTCGGATATAGATTTATCACTAGCAAAATACGGAGCGTGACTCATGTTTGAAAAGAAATTAAAAACTGTTTGAGTGATTTTAGTACCGTGTCTCTTCCAGCCATCGTCTGGCGAAAGAAGCTTGCGAAGAAGAAAAACTTACAATGGTTGCTGAGTGCAAACCCAATAAAAGGTTAGGACCGCTTCGGATTTAAATTATCTACAAATCCACAGGGCAGTAAAAGAAATGTTGTTTTACGTTGACTCGTTTAAGGTTCGGGGGAATACAAAATGCAAAATATCGTTGATAATGTTCAAAGTACAAGAAAAATGAAAACAAGAAATTGATTTACTGTTTAAATGTCGAACCTGACTAAATAAGGAAAATTTTTCTCGACAAAATTTTCCTGGGATAATAAATAGTGTTCGTCTTTCGCTTCTCCTCGTTCTTTTGACACGGTAGAATAGCTGGCTTTGTTGAAGGAATGAACAGTGACATGGCTTATGGAAAACCGATTACAGAAAATTCTGGTCATTATAGACAAGAACGATAAAGAGTTGTCTTATTACTTATGATGAATGTTATTATGGAACGATATCTTCCTTTTTGTTCAGCGCTTCTAGGAAATCAAACGTTTTCCGGTTTGCAGGACACTCCGAATGTGCTTTCCGATTCACCTTCCCCGCTTTTCATACTGTGCAAGTACAGTCATGTTTGTACGGAAAACCCAGCGTAGATCTTCCTGATCATGTATAATACTAGGTAGGGTTAAACGTCTGTCACTTTGACACAATTTGGCTTCTGAAACGTTACCGGTTGTTACCAGTTAGTAAAAAACTGTTTGATTTTGATTTGATTTAAAGGAGCAATGCTGACAGTCTTCTGTGAATATTCTTCAAATACGGACACTGTCTAGCTGATACAGGTACTTTAACTATAGTTACGCCAACAAGTTGACTTTTATGGACGACAACTGTCTTGTTCCTAGGATGCAAATCGTCTCTGAAGAGTTGCGAATTCATTGCTCACTGTATATCCCTTATGCATCATGTTGTCTTCATATTCGTTTTATTTGCAAGCTGAAAAAAAATTGACAGTATAGTCATAAGTTATTTCTGTCTATATAAACTGGTATTGTCCTGTCCGTAAGGTCACAGAGAGGAAATCTGGAGGCTTTTCATTAGAAGCCAGCAGATGAGAGATTGCAAGGCCGGCGAGGTCATTTCCTCAGCGGTAGATTCTCACAGTTGCAAACAAACAAATAATGAACGAAATGAAAATAACAAGTCATTGACAATGACATAGTCCCCACTTGTAATAGGAGTATTAGTCTTGATGGGGCAGGGAAATGTGGTCATTAAGAAGTATCACTGGAGTGTATATGTTGAGATCTATGTGCACATAGGTCTATGTCGTTGTTCCCAATTTGAAACACATGAGGCATGTCTAAGTTATGGTTCTAAATCGGGAAAAAAGATCAGACCTCTAACTGTATTGGCCAGCCAAGAAATACATATGCGCATAATAATGAGGTACAAGATGTGACATTTTAAGGTCTAATATCCTATCAGAATTGGAGGGTATAGATATAAAGGACATAACACTTGTGGTTATGTATTTATCGACATAAACGTATATTTCAGGTCAAAGGTCATCGAGGTCACATGACATTTGGTCAAAAAAATTTCTATCCTATAGCTATCCCTATATACCAAAAATCAGACATCCAGCTCTATGGGCTTGCTCAGAATTAGATATGCACATAATTAATGATGTATAAAGCATCATAAGGTCTCCCATCATACCATATATGAAGGGTGTACCACTTGTGGTTACTGAGTTATGGACAAATATGTATATTTGAGGTCAAAGGTCACCGAGGTCAAGTGACATTTTGTCAAAAAAATTGTATTGCTAAGTTATCCCTATATACCAAAAATCAGACATCTAGTTCCATTGGCTCCCTCAAAATTAGATATGCACATAATTAATGAGGTACAATATGTGGCGTCATAAGCTGTCCCATCATACCATATATGAAGGGTGTAACACTTGTGGTTACTGAGTTATGGACAAATATGTATATTTGAGGTCAAAGGTCACCGAGGTCAAGTGACATTTTGTCAAAAAAATTGTATTGCTAAGTTATCCCTAGATACCAAAAATCAGAACTCTAGCTCTATTGACTCACTCAAAATTAGATATGTGCATAATTAATGAGGTACAATATGTGGCGTCATAAGCTGTCCCATCATACCGTATATGAAGGGTGTACCACTTGTGGTTACTGAGTTATGGACAAATATGTATATTTGAGGTCAAAGGTCACCGAGGTCACATGACATTTTGTCAAAAAAATTGTATTGCTAAGTTATCCCTATATACCAAAAATCAGACCTCTAGCTCTATTGACTCGCTCAAAATTAGATATGCACATAATTAATGAGGTACAGTATAAAGCATCATAAGGTCTCCCATCATACCATATATGAAGGGTGTAGCACTTGTGGTTACTGAGTTAGGGACAAATATGTATATTTGAGGTCAAAGGTCACCGAGGTCACGTGACATTTTGTCAAAAAAATTGTATTGCTAAGTTATCCCTACATACCAAAAATCAGACCTCTAGCTCTATTGGCTCGCTCAAAATTAGATATGCGCATAATTAATGAGGTACAATATGTGGCGTCATAAGGTGTCCCATCATACCATATATGAAGGGTGTAGCACTTGTGGTTACTGAGTTAGGGACAAATATATATATTTGAGGTCAAAGGTCACATGACATTTTGTCAAAATATCTGAGATATCTGCGTGAACGGATAGACTCACGGATGGACTCACGGACGGACATGACCCAATCTATAAGCCCCCTGGACTTCATCCGTGGGGACTAAAAACTGTGTCACTGCATCCTTTTTGCAATATGAATACGATGAGAAACTAAATTTTTATTTTTCTTGGCCTTATACAAGGGAGTCTTTGGACTGCCTTATACATGAGAGTCTATGGACTGCCTTATACATGGGAGTCTATGGACTGCCTTATACATGGGAGTCTATGGAGACTGCCTTATACATGGGAGTCTATGGTGGTGAAAACTAAAAAGTCCTCTAACACGGCCAAATTTGATCGCATTGTGAAACAAATCGACGTGCATCTGTATGGGGTAGGGTACTATCCGTGTGCAAAGTTTGAAAGAAATTGACCTGGGCATGTCTGAGATATCTGCGTGAACGGACGGACGGACGCACGCACGGACGCACGGACGCACGGACATGACCAAACCTATAAGTCCCCCCGGACGGTGTCCGTGGGGACTAAAAATTACCTCTGACTATTAGTCCGCTAATAATATTTAAAGAAATGTGAGATTTTTCAACTGACACGAGAAGAGCACGGATGAAAAGGGTGATAAAGTTTGCGATCAGTCATTACACAAGTCGTCTGTATGTCGCAGCGCTTGATATAAACAACCTGCTAGAAAGGCATGTGTATCGGTCGGATACTTTCCAGCCAACGAAATTCTCGTACACCAAATAATCGCTATATTTAAATAATCATATAAAGCTCGTCATTGTGTCATTGAAAATGGTTTCACCTGTGAAAGACTTCGCATACACTTGTGTAGAGCAATCGATCGTACAGTATGAGCCATTTATAAGTGATTGATTTTGGCGTGAATAAGGAAATCTCAGGATATGAATGTAGGTCACTTAATTTGGATTCAATCAAGCAACGAACATCGCGAAATTTCTATCCCAGGTGTTTCTCAACTGTTATTGTAAGTCCCCTCGGACATAGTCCAGGGGGACTAACAATGGCCGCAGGAGGGTTATTGCTATCATTTTATATCAACTCCATGTTATTATGTTTCTAAACATTAATATCGATAAAAGGGACCGTAATCAAATAATTCCGGGGTACATTTTTTGCTCATAACAGTGACTAAATGAAATAGGCCCCGGAACAAGCATATTAACTTTCTCCAGAAAACCCACACTCAAAATACAGAGACATGCAGAACAATAACTTTCATATAACATTGCCAAACGAATTTTTATTTTGAAGTGATAGAACAAACGTAACTATCAACAATACAACAGGCGAACACTGTGAAAGTTCAATACAATAACATATTTACATACCAATGCGACTTGAATAATCTATAACCTGCGTACTTGGTGGCAGCATATCTTAATTACGCGAGGGATGGATCAATAGCGTACTTAATGTATTCTTCTTTAATTTTTGTGTATAATACTGACATTTACTGAAAGGTTAAGAAAACAAGTAATAACGATGCAGCACGCTGCTTGTGTCCAGGTGACTTTTCGTTGCTTTCTGAGAACGTAAATTCTAATATTTCGCTCCAACATAGCTTTCCCTAACGCAGTAAATGGATTTCGTCTGCTTTCTGACTCCCTCTCGCTTCCTGCGTTCAAAATAAAACAACAGGTCAAACGACACTTTCCGACTCGATGCCATGGGGTCGCTGCTTGACAAAACGTCACTGGAAGCTATATTTCTTAAGTCGT
Source organism: Ptychodera flava (assembly GCF_041260155.1). NCBI lineage: Eukaryota > Metazoa > Hemichordata > Enteropneusta > Ptychoderidae > Ptychodera > Ptychodera flava. Next base: position 35,811,677 of record NC_091930.1, read on the forward strand.
CCGTTGACATTTGAGTTTTATGTTCAATTACATCAAGTCTGTCAACCTTGAAGTGCTCGCACAAAATTGCAAAGATGCAGTTTGCAGCTTTAAATTGTCAATTGCGTATTGTATTTATATTGCGATGGTACAGTGGAGAATTTAGGTGTCGGTCCCGTCATGCTTGATTTTAAGTGCCGATCCCGGGTCTTGCTTCGTGGCTTGGCATTAAAACAGTGCAAATTACCGCCATTCCATCTAGGGTGAGATTTTCGGACTCCGGGTTTTGGTTTTTGTCTTCTTTTTTTTTATCTGGCATTCTAGAAAAATCGAAATCAAAGAAACCAACCGGTGACATACGGATGGAAATTTGATCGTGATTCAAAGAGCTATTAAAATGACGGGAATACGTATACAAACTGCATAATAAATCAAATTGTAGCCATTTGGAGACGTTTCAGGCAATAAACGGATGATTTCTCTTTGACAACATTCCAGTTGTTTCAACCAATCATATGTCAGCCCATTAATGATCCATATCTTAAGAAGATCTCATAATTATTAATATTTGTTTTCTGACGTGTAGGTGTACTTATCCGCATCGTAAAACACAATCACTCAAATACATTCAGAGTTATTTTCATTAAGACTCGAAAAGGATATTTTGTAGGCGTGTACGAGAAAGCCAATAATTGTTGAACAGGACGACAAAAAAAAAACTGGGTCAGAAGCATCATCTCTATCATAACTGCATGGATGATCACCATAAGTGTTCTTGCTGCAAAGTTGTTCAATGACAGGTTTAGAATCATGATACGTTCCGCCTTGATTATCCTCTCCCTGCGTCTGTGCAGCTACGTATTTCATGCAACTAAGTGCATACATACACGAGCAACATTCTTTTGTATCTTTTTTAAGCCACTGCCATATTTAAGATCTTATTCAGGATATACTAGAAGTAGAAGACTACATGTTATTCGACTTTCGATAGGATTCGGCAGAAAACATCAAAGTTTAATAGAGTGAGAATTTTATGCGTTTGTGACAATCAAATATAATTACCCGATTCTCACCAGCAAGACTAATTGTCGGATATCAGTCGATCATCAAACTGTTAAGAATTCGTACACTCCTCGTGGGGACAGAAATTCGCACAAGTTATTTGTATGGGGACCCAAAGTTCATACTCATCAGTGGTATTGACCATTCACTGCTCAGATTATATACCCTTTATCACTAGAAAGAAAACATTTCTTTGCAGCAGTACTTACCCCGTTTTTTACGCCGCATCTGTGCTGCAGTTAGTCAGCTGGGTTTTCAGTAGGATGTCTATGTGGGTGAGAATTGAAAAGTACAGTGAGAGAATGCAAGATGTCCCCCTCTGGCATCGAACATTTTGAAACCTTGATATGGGCAATGATGCTCTCTGGTACAATCTGAGAGGCGTTTTCAATTTATTCGTACTAGATAAAAATATTTGAAAGTGACATAGGAAACCCCAGAGTGAAGGGTGCGAGACGAGAGTGTATCCCTTTAGAATTGAAAATTTTGAAAAACTGGTATGTGCAATGGTGCAATCTCGTACAATCTGAGAGGAGTTTCCATTTGTTTTGCACTGACTAAGGCTTTTTGAAATAATATTGAACACCCAGTCTGATATTTTATTCCACAGTGGCAAGCGGTATTGAGACGCTCAACTGCTGACATATGTGCCGTACCATCTTCTGTTCGCCGCTCTTGCTGCCTCTTTTGAATCCTGGTCGTAGAAACAGTTTGTAGCGTTCTGTTAGCAGGATGCATTCTCAGTGTGAAACGCCGGACCTGCCACATTCATGGAATCGCATATCCACGATGTCCTATACACATCCAGTGGGTAGGAAATGAGGTATTTTAGCCTACAGATTTTGCGAAGCTGCCAAGGGAAATCCCATAGATTGACATGTACGAATTTATGGACTACATAAGTGTAGAACTGCTTCGCATTTCGCAGCCACCAAGTGCTTGTATTCTTCGTGGGATAGACATATTTCCAGGCGAGCCTATATCAAAATACCTAAGGCATCAAGAATCTCGCCACCTGTGGTCTGCTTGAGGCTCCGGAATGAAATGAGAGGGGACACAATAGAAGGGGTAGCCTCATCTTTGCTGGATCTTTTTACATTAAGAGTGTGCGATCCCATAGCTCCTTCTAGTCTTTAGAATCTGGGCTTGGCCATTCGTATCTCCTCGTAGGCCGAGGGTGGAATATTGCTTCTTCTTGGCATGGCGCTCCTGGCGATGTGCCTGTGTTCCTACCGATGTGTTCTCATTTTTCTAATAGAGTGTTCCAACTGTTTTCATTTGCACTCGGGGGCTTAATTTTTGTCTTAAAGTCTGGAATGGGGGAAGTGCCCTTCTTGCTGCTGGTACTTCTAGGTTGTTGGCGAAGGCCTAGGGTAGAAGTTAAACCAACAGCAAGCCCCAGGGCCTTATTTTGGTGTTAAAGTGTATAAGTTATGCTCCTCAGGAAAATCCTGAAACAGTGTTGGGGACCCTTCACTATAACCCCAGTCCCAATACCCTTATACCACTTGTTCTACTTCAAGGGCCTGATGCTAAGGTGACAAAAAGGTGTCATGACTGGTTTCACCGTCACTTAGGGTTTTACATAGGAATAACCCCAAGGTGACTGTTGTGAACAGTATTCATAAGTTGTCCAGTCCTCATCAAATATTGGAGGTACCGCTGGACCGTAATACTTGTGTAATTGAAGACGAATACTACTACTATGAATAATAATAGTATATTTGTAAAGTGACAAACTCCACAGGGAAAAAGTGATGACAGCCGCTGAAAGATACATTACAATAAGAAAATGGATAACTGATAAAAATATAATTGATCGAGAAAGTTAAAAACAAGCAAAATCATAAAAGATGTCTAATCAGAGAAAGCAAACTTAAAAAGATGTATCTTAAGCATACGTTTAGAAGTATTAAAATTATTACAAGAACGAATGTTCACAGGAAGCTCGTGCCATAAAAATAGGGCTACAGAACAGAACGCCCTATAATCATACATTTTTGTCTTGGTCGTGAATGTATTGAGTTTAAAATCGTTAGCAGAACGAAGTTTGTGCCTACGTACATATTTATTAAATCTCTCAGATATTGTGGACCAGCACCATATAAACATTTAAAGTTAAGGATTAAAATCTCGTAAATAATACGCTGGTGTACAGGTAGCCAACTTGAAGGTAATTCCTGCAGAAATGGTGTTATATGATCAGAACGGTTTGACTGAGTTATAACTCTGGCTGCTACATTTAAAACATGCTGAATGCGATTAATCAAATACAATAGTAAGCCATACAGCAAATAATTACATGAACCAACACATGAGGAGACAAGCGAATGGATAAGTTGGTCAGTGGCAGATCTGGATAAGTACTTACCAATGAGGGCAATGCGTCGAATATGGAACATGGACTTCGCTCAAGACTTGAATAAAAGTCAAAATTCTTAGAGAAAAATACAAATTCTGTTTTATCATCATTAAGGCGTAGAAAATTTGAGGACATATAGGCTCTGACATCTGAGATACAGGATTCAAGATTACTTAAAGTAACATGGTAATTTTCACGAGGAAAAGACATGTACAGATCTGAGTCATTGGCATAAAAATGATGTTTACAACCATGACGAGCAGCAACGTCGCCTAAGGGGGATGTGTAAACATTAAATAAAATTGGGCAAAGGACTGACCCTTGAGGTACACCTGTTTCCAGAGGATAATGGGGCGACTGGGTAGAATTTATAATTGCGGCTTGTCTTCGATCGGAAAGATATGACTTAAACCACATCAAAGCATTATAAGAGACACCGAAACGATGATGCAAACGCTCTAACAAAATTTTATGATTAACCATATCGAAGGCGGCAGAAAAATCTAACATAACTAAAAATACATCCTGCTTAGAATCAAGAGCACATAAATATCATTAGTGACCTTTAATAGAGCTGTTGAGTGAGTAACGTCTCTAATTATGGAATTTGATTTCTAAATGGCGCTGGCCATAAAAAGCGACTCAAGCGACTGCAGATCATCACCGATGATTTTAGCTGCTCTCTTAACTATCCTATTTAGTTTCGAGCGATCCTTTTGAGTAGTACTACGTATACCAAACCGTAATCGGAAATGTAAGGACACTCTCGACAACAGCCCGGTAGAATTTCTTAAGTATACTTTTGTTAACACCGAAGCTTTTCAAATGACGAAGGAAAAAGGGGCGTTGTTGTGCTTTTTGACAATTTGATCGACATATATAAGCCGATTGTAAGGGTTAATCTAAAGAATTTGAGACAATATGAGCTTTTAGTCTACTCCGGTAGAATTACGATTAATGGGTTTATTTATGGATGCATGCCCCAGTTACAACTTTAGATATCCAATATTCGCCTCTCTGAATGCAGTTCAATTCCCATTCATTACAATAAAAGTTTACTCTCTTACGTAATCTACATTTACTTTGACGGTAGTATACATTGCATTCTAATGATACACCATCTCGTGACACAACGAATTGCTGACTCTATATAATATGTTGATTCTTTAAACTTACATTCATTGTCGGCACTTTTATTGCCACCTGAGCACATGGTCACGTTGAATATCACGCAATACTACTTGAGAAACAACGTGTCGTGACACCAGCAGTAAGTAGCCTATCAAGGGTACATCAAAAAAGTGAAGTGGCATAGTTCCCTTTAGATTGCAATAGCTTGACTAAATGGTTTGTACGAACTCGAATGCCATGTGAGAGGTACCACAGAGCGCTAAGAGAAGTAAATACATTTACGCCTAGACGCTCAGAATGTACAAATACATATTTCAAGTCATATTTAGGGCAAATCATGTTCAACGGAACATTAATTGATAATTTAAAGGCAAATAAGAGACAGAAGTGACAGTCAAAATGTTCCCTGAGAATGACATACACCTTTATTTGCGTTTTACTCTCTCTTTGTTGTAGGAGTTGAGGGTCAAATTCGTTTAGAGGATGGCTCTAACAGATATGAAGGTCGCTTAGAAATTTATCACAACAATGAATGGGGTACAATCTGTGATGACAGCTTCGGAAAGAAGGACGCACAAGTAGCATGCCGACAACTTGGATACAGGTGACTACCTCTAAGAAATTCCTACCATGATAAGTATCATAATATATCACAAACCTTTGCCGTTTAAAAGTTGCTCGAGAAATACATATCATATGCCCACACTCTGCTGTATATAGTTTATATTTATAAGCCACAGTTTCAATACTATAATAGAGGGTCTCAGATTTAGCATCCATGACACTGTGCCAAAGAATTATATGAGAAGCTCATTTCATTACAGTGGGGGTACACAGCATAAGGGAGCCCACTTTGGTGAAGGAGTAGGCACAATATGGCTTGATGATATGGAATGCAATGGATATGAAAATCAACTGGCAGTGTGCGGGCACAGTGGTTGGGGAAATGAAAACTGCGGACATCATGAAGATGTATCTGTTTCCTGTAAAGCAGGTGAGAAGGTTCTCTTCAAGAAACTATCGAACAAATAGTAAAACGTATCATTTGCTGTTATTGACTGATTGTCAATGAAAAGCTTGTACTTCTACAATGCAGACTGATCAGAAGACTTCTTATTAGCGTGTTGTTAGGAGCGTGTTTGTCAGCACCACTGGAACTTAATAACAATAATTAGATGGCACTTAATATAGCTTAATCACAATAAATGGATAGCAGTTAATATAATGAACAGGTCAAGAAATCGAAATGTTTACATTTTCTAACAAAATGATCACATCGAAATTTGCGAAACATTGAAACATTTGAAAAGGTTTGCGCTATTATCAGGCGTTAAAGCAAACAAAAAAGTCCTACTCTATCTCAGACAGTGATGGCCTAACGGAAGATCTACAACTTAAGACACACGCAAAACAGACGCTTGATTAACAAACACAAAACAAAAGTATGCAAGGATTAATTAACATTAAAAAGTTAGTTTTAAGCGATCCAAAACATAAAAAACAAATAAACAAATTAATGCACATATATTCATAAATATCATGTAAGTCGAATTCGTACCCGTTTAGCTGTTTTATTCTTTTGTAAATGTCATCATGAAGTAATAAGTGACTGTTAGAGTACGGCCATTTTGGTAATGTCTCTTTCTTTTTCCGTAGTTCGACACATAGTGAACACCAATGTAGCAAGGGCATATCACACATTTCGACCAAAAAGGGTCATATTTGTCTAGGCAAAACAACGAATTTAAATAAGATAAAACATGTGCGACATAATATCATTTTTATATCGATCACATGCTTTAGATGATATTAAATCCGATATTGTCTTGTCTGCACGAGATTACAAATTTTTAATAGAATATGTCTTCCGGCTGTCAATGTTTGGTGTTATAATTGAAAAAATGTTAATATTTTGAAAAAATGTGTAAATCGAATAATCCCAATCAGTTCAAGCTATTTAAACTATTAAAATGTGCATTGAATGTGATCTTATGAGTGCAAGACCCTCCAATGTGACATGGTTATTGATATAATGTTATCATCACATTCGAGTGACGCTTTTTATTTATCCGCTCTTTCCATTTCATGCCCAATTATATCTTTGCCCTCACCGATCTAGCGGATGCTTTTGTTACGTATCGATTCGATCAAAAGAAACATATGCCAAGGCACGCCTACTATTCAGTTAACATGGTCACTTCTCAATGCCTCTGACAGTCTTGGTACTGTGCTGATGACAGGAAGCCTTGCACGTGTTGTAACTTTCAATAGCAGTGTCATCTGTGTGTTTCAAAGCTCTGAAGATGAATATTGCAATACGGCTAACTGTTCGCTTGTTGTGCAGGTACCTCATTGTCATTTGTTCTCTTTGTTGCTTAACCATCCGGCTTTTTTCACAGAGAATGTGACGCCTGTTCTTATCTGCCCATCGAACATAGAAACAAACACATACATAGACACGCCCACTATACGGTTAACGTGGCCACTTCCAAGTGCCACTGACAATTCTGGTATTGTCCGAGTGACCGGAAGCCATGAACCTGGTAGTTACTTTACCATTGGCGTTACAACAGTGGCTTACGAAGCTGAAGACCCTTCAGGCAACACAGCTAATTGTTCGTTTGTAGTGAAGGTAAAAGGTGCGTTCAAAATAAAGAAATTGTTAAGATAGTGTTCTTGCACAACAGTTGTTCTCAACCATAATGGTTTACTTCAGTCTGTTTGTTCGTATATATAACATAACACACACACACACTTCTTGAACCAAAACAATCTACTCGATCCACTTCAATCTGCCTACAGACAATATCATAGTACAGAAACAGCACTCCTCCTTGTTCATAACGACATTCTCACTGCTCTTGACTCTGGACAAATTGTTTTACTGGTTCTATTGGATCTATCTGCAGCTTTTGATACCATTGATCATGACATACTTTTGCAGCGTTTATCAAATCTTGGAATCAAATCTACTCCTCTTCAATGGCTTCGTTCATATCTCACAGACAGATCCCAGTCAGTTACATTAAATGGACAAAGATCACTGCCTCAAATGCTGCGATACTGAGTTCCACAGGGTCTGTTCTTGGACCTCTCTTGTTTCTAATCTACATATCACCACTCGGACAGCTCATCCACCGCCATAAACGCCAGTTCCATCAATTCGCTGATGACAATCAGCTGTACCTGTCTTTCAAGAAATCCAATACCACGTCTGCCGTATCTTCTGTTGAAGAAACTGTTAATGATATTATGAGCTGGATGACAAAAAACGAGCTGAAGTTAAACAACTCTAAAACGGAGGTCATTTTAATTCGATCTAAATTTGACCATTCACCAGCGCCTTTCACTGACATCAACATCTGTTCCAGTGTTATTGAAACCACTTCATTTGCGAGGAACATCGGTGTAATATTTGATGACAACCATACATTCCAACAACATATTGGTGCCACTTGCAGTGCTATTCACTTCCTCCTTCGCAAAATTGGTCGTATCAGAAAGTACTTGTCCAGAGATTCCTGTGCCACCCTCGTCCACGCCGTTATATCTTCAAAGCTTGACTACTGCAATGCTCTACTATATGGCTTGCCCGATACACAATTACAGCGGTTACAACGTGCCCAAAACACAGCAGCTAGAATTGTTACAAAGACCAGGAAATCCGACCACATTACCCCATACTTATGCAACTTCACTGGCTTCCAGTACATCATCGCATTGTATACAAACTTTTGCTGATTACTTACAAAGCCCTAAATGGACAAGCTCCACAATATCTCAGGAATTTAATAACACCATGTGCCTCATCACGTGTTCTTCGTTCATCTGATAAATGCCTTCTGCACACACCCAGATGGAATCTGACTACCTATGGTCGCCGCTCCTTCTCTGTAGCAGCTCCTGTCCTTTGGAACTCTTTGCCCCTGGACATAAAAACCTCTCCTAATGTCAAAATTTTCAAAAGACGCTTAAAAACTTACATCTTCCAGAGAGCATTTTCATTGTAACTCTAAGCGCCACTGAGCATTGTTTAACTTTGGATATTAGGCGCTATACAAATTTTCTAGATAGATAGATAGATAGACTCACACACACACACACACAGACACACAGAGACACACACATATATATATATATATATATATATATATATATATATATATATATATATACATATATATATATATATATGTGTGTGTGTGTGTGTGTGTGTGTGTGTGTGTGTGTGTGTGTGTGTAAAGCACATACATAGATCCAGTTAACCCTATTTTATAACGTCACACTATAGGCATATGACCACGGTGAATTCATGTTCCACATGTGGTGGATATTGGACTCGCACTACTTTTTTAACATAAATATTGCAATAACATCTGCTGTTCTGTGTTCAAAACTTATTTTCCAATCCCTTCAACGCAGAAGTGTGTGTGTGTGTGTGTGTGTGGGGGGGGGTAATGAAACATAAGGAAACATGAAGTATGAAAATATGTGTAAATACAATATACAGTCGACATGAGAGAAAATGCCAAGAGAGTTTGACCGGTTGACCTCGCTGTTAATTTTATGCAGGAAATTACAATAACAATGCTTGGTCGAATGACGCAGTGCCTTGAGGGTGGGATCACCAGTGGTATATGGGGAGGAGTACCTTCCCGATGGTGATAAGTGGTGCAGATTACCGTCGCCTAGGTGACTGGCGTATACGCGTGCCAAAAGACACCTATGGTTGATTTCCTGTTGACCATTCAACCGTCCCTCCACCCACATGACCAGTCGGATGGCAGATGAAATCGCCCGACTTTCGATTGAAGCGATGAGTTTTGCCAAACCGCGTATACAGAAAAAGTGGCAGATGACTTTATTTTTAGAATCATAGACAGTATAGCGAGATGTAAAAAATGTGAAACAGGCTCCCCACCTAACTATCCTAAATGTTTTTGTGTCGAGTTTGTGTTTGATTCGTTTCGAAAATGTGTTCCTACATTCTTATCCGATTGTTTGTGTTAATGAAATGTTTGTTTCGCTTTGGATATTTGTAGAGAAGTTTGGATTAGTGTGTACGGTAATGTTTTGTTTGTGTGGGGAAAGCTTATGGCGAGACGCAGCCGGACCTATGTTGTTACAAAAGTTGATAGAGTCGCCCTTTGACGCTTGCGTTTCGAAACCCGAGTGTGGTTTCTCATCAGTCGCAGTGTAGATTCTTTCCTTAGTTTGTGTTTGTGAAAATTTATTTAATGCATTTTAGTGGTCTTGCTTTCCGATTTTGGTCACGTTGTGAGTCCGTTTGGTGGTTCGGTTTGTTTGTTCTATATTTCTTTACTTCGGTAAATTTTGTTTTGACTGGTGTGTCTTTTAGATTTTTGCGGAGGTTTTTGAATTTTTAGGCAATAAGTACCACTGCGGGGTACGGATTTTATGTTTATTGGATCAAGATACTTACAAGTATCCTGGTTGATGTGCTTGTTCTCGTACATTTTAATTAATAGTTCGTTTACTTTGTTTACTGTTTGTTCTGACTTGTTGTGTATAATACTGAGTTTACGTAATTGCCTTTCGCATTCGAGTACGTAATCGTTTGTGTTGACAATAACGAAAAACCGACCCTTGTCGAAGGGTTATTTTCCCAAAATTTGTCCAATGTTTGCAAGCTGGTTTATCGCGATTCTTTTGGCACGCGACATGTTTTGTTTCCTTGTTTGAAAGGGTATCTCTAGAAGTGCGAGTTTAGAAGCTTCAGATAGCTTTCAAGTTTTTTTTTTTTTGTTGTTCGTGGAGTCCAATTTGACTTTTCTTTGTGCGATTGTTTGTGTCTTACGATGTAGCGTAGTCACATCATATACGACTTTATTTGTTGAAATCCTGAGGTGGTTTTATTCTGTTTGGTTTTGTTGGTGTCCGAATGAATTTTAAGGCTTTTGCCCAGTACTATTTTTCGGAGTTTCACAGTTTGAGCGATGATAGGTTGTTGTTGAATTTCATGTTGTTGTCGGCTTTTCTTTGGAAATAGCTGATTTATTTCCACGGCCATGTTTTCTGTTACGTTACTGTGATTGCTTATTTTGTATTTAATGTTGTGTTTCAGTTGTTTGACATGTGTACGATTTTTGTTATTTCTTTAAGTGTTTGTGTGTTCTATGTCATTTTATCGTATTTTTGGTAGTTCCCTTTTCGGAGTATTTGGTGGCCCTGAAAAGGGCCGCTTGGTATGGGTTTTTGTTAGCGCTTGGCGCGTTTGTTTTGGCGATGAGCCTAGCTTTTTTATGCTTCTTTTCGCCGATTCGATGTGCTTGGTGGTAGGTGTTTGCCGCCTTCTTGTCACTGTGTGTGCGTACATGGACAGTCTGCATAGCCCTTGAATGTGGTCTCGATTTTGATCAAACTTACAATTTAGGAGTATACATCAAAACTGATAAATGATTTATGTGATTACTGTAGCTATAGATAGGCTACATTCAGGACGGGCAGCGACGGGCAGTAATTAGTAGGCAAAACAGGTGGTTTTGGGCTCAACTCGGTGCAATGATACTGAACATTAATAGTAAGCCTGTCACCTTGAAGGTAATGCTGTAGGTGAAACACCGTGGGTGGAGGGACGGTGGGTGAAACAAGGACTTCAAACACACGATGGTACAAACAACACCACAAGTGAAACGTACACATAGAAATACACGCGTTCCTACGTTGTGCCCACCCGGGCCACGCGATTAAAATATGACTGATACTGCTGGATAGTGTTAATTGGGTCGGTAAACAGTCAATTAATAGTTTAATTGACTACCTGGGTGATTGGCAGGTCGTGTCCAACGACGCATATGCAAAGCAGGCCAAAAGACAAAAGCCCCCAAAGTTATTGACAGCTGGCCAGGGGTCACCATGAATACGTAATGAAGCTTCACTACGCAGAAACTGCGTAGTCAAGCCCTTCTTAACCGGTCAAACTCTCTTGGCATTTTCCGGCATGATACTAGAATTTTATCGATTTGTGTTTTTTTCGTCGCTGATTTGCGAAGAATGGTTGATTTCTTCACCACTGACATTTTAATACGCTATGTTGCTGACATTTGTCTACCTCGTCAAAAGAACTTCTGTCGATGTACATCACACATGAAAAGCATAAATGATTACCTAAGAAAGTAGAGTACCAATAATTCCTGCAGCCGTACGAATGTTTTCTGAAGCAACATTGACGGGCTTAAAAGTTTAACATCAAGATCAATGCTGCCGCGGCAGTCAGCGAGTACTGTTGAGGTAGCAAAAAGCGTTCATTATTTCTGATAACAATGGTGAATCTCCGGACTTGAGACATATCAGATGAAATGCTATTTTATTTTTCAAGAGCGACGCGTTCACTAGGTTATCAGTACATTTAAAAGTGCAAGCTGTCGTATTATCCATGCATATTGTGCATCCCTTTTCCTGAATAATGTACTTTGTTGTTGAACTTCCGTCGTCTAAGCTTAGAGACACTCACTGCTCGTACCCGTAGTCATACCAAGAATTGAGTCAAAGTCGAACACTGTTATTCATTATATTTAAACGAGGTCATTTTTATCACAAAATGTTAAACATGCAGTTGATATGTATGTATGTATGTATGTATGTATGTATGTATGTATGTATGTATGTATGTATGTATGTATGTATGTATGTATGTATGTATGTATGTATGTATGTATGTATGTATGTATGTATGTATGTATGTATGTATGTATGTATGTATGTATGTATGTATGTATGTATGTATGTATGTATGTATGTATGTATGTTCCTATCTATATATAACACGATTGGAACTAATTTGGATAATTGGATGCTGAAGTAATGTCGATTTAATCTAGATGTAATCTCATCTGCTTTTTTTATATTACACACTTGTTTTTATTAGTAATTTGCGATATTGCAAAGATATTTGAAAAATATGAAAATCCAATTATCCCAAATTAGTTCCAATCGTGTTCTACCTACTTACCTACCTACCTACTCATCAACCAACCCTACCTACCTACCTACCTGCCTACCTGGATCTGGATTTTCCCAATTTTATTTGCCACATCCCTTTTTCCGAATCACCGCGAATATTTAAAATAATTTTTAAACTCTATTCTCTCAGCCTTACCTTTTTTCACTAACTAATTTTTTATTTACACCAGCGCTAAACCCTCTTTTTTTAAATGACACAAACGATTTTCTTTATTTTGGATCTACTACTACGATAGAACCCCCTGTTTTTTACCCCAGCTATTTTTCTCTGGATGTTACCCTTTCCTTTTTTACAATACCCAAGATTTTTTTCTGGATGTACTCCCCTTTTTTATTAACCCCGGCGATATTTTTCTCTATCTACCACGGTACTGTCTCCTTTCTTATGTACCCCTAACGATTAGTTTTTATCTTGGGTGACCCCCTTCGTTTTTTAACCCCAGCGATTTTATTCTTGATCCTCGCAAATATTTACAATAACTCTGAAGCAATCGGTATGTCGTGCACCTCACATGTAAAAATAAGGGGAACAATAACAACAAAACCTTGAATCAAACATACTTGTATGTTTGATGATTATTACGGATTTTTTTTTGTTAGCTCTATATTCTATACATCGACAAGCAGAATGATGAATTCTCTTAAACTTGATACTTATGAATTCTCTCGAAAATCCATATGAATCATATCCCCAAACACCTGAGTCGTATATTGAATTATTTAAAATCAAAGATGTCGAATATTTTAACAATTGTATTGTAAGGAAACATAAAAATTGTCTCAAAAGCCTTACAAATATCCTTAACACTTTCCAGCGATATTGTTGTCGTACTCTTTCGCTTGCTATTGACCATTGCAATGTACAACCCCCCCCCCCAAAAAAAAACCCCCACCATAACAAGACATATTTATCAAAAAGTAAAAATTCACTCTTTCCCAAGCCTTTTCTCGCTTCTGGTCCTTGTCGCCTTAGAGCAAGCATATATATCAAGACATTCATTGCCTTAGTGTCCTGCGATTTTTTTAGATTTCATTATCTTTACTGAAAGCAGAAATCACCAATCGCCTGCCAGATCCTCTACTGTTTTTCTCACTATTTACTTATCTTTCATTTCTGCCATGCTTTGAAATTCCGCGAAACCGATGAAGCTCGCGTAAGACTTCTGATTGCTAAGGATGGGGAAATACCTACAACTCAGGTGAGCAATTTTCAACGATAACGCATAATACACTTTAAAATATTTATTTCTAAGTGAAGATTCATTTAAAATGTCTTTATTACATAGCATGCTGTGTCACTGTTTTCAAAACCAGTCGAGCCTGTTACTACTTGAAACATTGACAGTGACACTTGACATTTTTTCATTCTCTTCGTGGTATAGATGATGGAATTTCTGGAAAGATTATCCGATGCGGTTCCACAACTATCTAATGTGAATGTTTCTGCAGAAGAAGCCCGGGCACTAGCTCAAGGTGAGCGCTCTCATTTTAAAATATATTATTAATGAAAAGGTGTAATATAATGCATTTATGACACATGTTGTACATTAAGACATATTTGTTTTGAAGCATTATCAACAAATGGAAGGGATTTAGGCGATTATCAGGCGTTAAATGAACAGTCTTACCCTCCGATGGTCTAAGATGATGATGGCCTCACAGAATGTCTACTACCTAAGAAACATGCGAAGTAGACGGTTGCTAAAACTTTAAAGATACACAAAGAGAAAGTATGGTTTAATAAATGACATAAAAATACTGGTTTTCGTCAAAGGAGACACGATGATGGTGAGGTATTATTCTACCTTTTATGTGTCACGCGACATAAATCTGTGGGTGAACCACAATGGAAGGGGGCTAGTTTCACAGCGATGAGTGGGTGATGATACAAGACAATGACATTTGCTGCTGAACAGTTACTGGAAAGGCACGTTTATTGACTACTGTTACATGATTTACATGTGTGTGCGCTGGGCACCGGATGTGCACGCTGTCTCTGCCCAAAAATACATGGCATGCGTGCTTATATGGCCTCGGTAGGACAAAACAATTTTAGCGGGCTGCGTTGTGATTGGCTAGAATGGCCTGGTCCATAAAGTTTGTGTCAGTTCCCCACAGGAACATGTGTAATACTAGAACGCAACAGGTTTGAACTTGAAATGACGTCGACTGGATAACAATGTAAACATCAATAAAAACACGCTGCAATACAATATAAATCAATGATGTAATTCACGACAAAATATAATAAAAATTACGACAATAAACTTCTACTGCGCCTGATACCAGATAAACAGAGCTTGAAGAAAGGGCAAATTACTCGTATTAAAAGGAAATGTAGAACCGCTGACGCTGGAGAGTAGGACGATCATATTCTAAAAATGACATCTTGGATGATTTCTCCAACATATTTATTCAGCACATTCTCAGCATATTATTCGCCAGCCTATAATTCTCTCCATGAACAAGAAGCAGAAAAAGTCGATTATGTAGTTTCCTTTATCTCTGAGACTAGCATGATACATCGTTCCTTTCAAGGCGCTACCCAAACCTTAGCTGTGGAAACGCAGCTATCTGTTGGCGGGGTAGCGTGTGTCGCTATGCGGGTCAAGGGTCAACCCCACCACGATTGACCTTTGACCTGCATAGCGACGCACGATACCCCGCCAACAGATAGCTGCGTTTCCACAGCTACCCAAACCTTAACTAGTGGTTGTTCATACAAAATGATATTTATGTACATGAATGTAAATTAAAGCTTTTAGATACGATGGGTTCCTCGTTTAGTTACGTTTTGTACAGATTCAGCCTATAATGAGTACAAAAACAGACCGTGAGAAAAAACAAATATTTTGTCATATGAGAATTTTATATTTTGTTTGTCGTTTCATTTACAGTACAGATTCAACAAAATGTTTCAAAATAGCGGTTCCAAAACGAACACAAAACGTCTGAATCAAGACAGGTTCTATTGTACCACAAAACGAAGTATGTGTAGCATCAACTACTTTTCAGATAACAGTGATGGATGAATAATATAGTCAATGATTGCGTCATCTAGGTATGGGAAGATAATACCACAATAATGATTATTTGCATATTTTATTTAAAGCAGTATTTGACAACTCTATCGTGTAACACTTGGATGACCTTCAAAACTATAGGGAGTCCAGACCAACTTTGGTACGCAATAAAGGCCAGGTCTGACTTTCCCGTCGTTGATGTAAACATCAATGTACAAAGGCGCGCGGATTGCCACTAGTTCGAAACAACGGAATATATAACCCTCTGAAATTAGACTGGCAGGCAGCTCTAGTGATGCTAAGCTCTAAAATTTGGCGGTAAATTCATATACTTTCCATATATTTACAAAAATTTATCAGAGTTGTCAACACAACAAGACGAAAATAGCTGGCAGCATGAGTAATTTAAATTCTTAGTTGTTTATTTTGTCATGATTGTAATTCCGTTAACACTGCATTCCTGAGGATATAACACATTCTGATGGTGATTCCAGCTACCGATCCTCCTTTCCTGTCAAACAATTTCCTTAATTTTCAACAAAATTCATAACTAATTAAAGGTATGGTTCAAATTTTACACAATATATGCTACGGAGATTATCATATTTGACAGTCTAGTATCACTTAAGACGCGTGGCCTTTAGGGGCGTACTTAAACGTACGCGAAGACGCATAAACATAATGCCAGTGTTGGAATAAATTTGTCAGCTTGATAGTGCTACGATGCAGTATAGCTGATGTAAATGTTGTGTTAAATTCTCCACGGGCATTTGTATCACAGATTAGGCACAGACTTGTCCTAAAAATGAAAAAGATGCTGTTGCAGTTACCTTTCTGCGTCGTGAAGATTTTTCCGGGAGTAAAACCCTACAGGACTAGCCAAAATAATTATGTGCGATTACTTTATATGTATCCACGGTTAATTTGACTCAGCGTGACCGATACTGCGAATATGAGTAAAATAAAGAAATATGATTCCCACATTTCTGGTTTTACACTCCTACAGCAATAGTTTGTCATTCATATACGTATTACTGGTGACAAATTTCACAGGAAAGCACCTTTCGTGACATCAAACAACGAAGGGAACGTGCCAAAGAGTAGGAAGAACTCACGTGCCAAAGAGTAGGAAGAACTCACGTGCCAAAGAGTAGGAAGAACTCACGTGCCAAAGAGTAGGAAGAACTATTATCATTTTGTCAGTGGATGAATCGTCAATCTATAAGCTGAGGTGTTAGATGACCCCTTTCCAATTTATTTCATCAATCACGTCAAGAACATTTATGATTGTCTGCCACTTTACCTCAGAAGAATTTCTAAAACTGTTACAAGTTATCATTTATATTTTTCTACAGGTATATTGGAGTCACTGGAAGAAGCGATGAAATTTTTTCTGAACAACGCACTTGGACGTGACGAGAGCGAAACAGACGAACGTCTGTTGATGAACTCCGTGCTCAATACTACAGAAAACCTGGCCAATTTTGTTCTTAGCAACACTGAGCCTGGCATTGGTCCCGTGGTGTTGGATACTCCTTTCATACATTTAAATTTGCAGAGCGATTCCGCAGAAAATCTGTCAAATGGTTCAGTAATGATGGAAGGTGGAAACGGATTTACCCTACCATCCATTGGGGCGCTTTTCCCCAATATGACGTCACCCGTAACCCTTAACAGAATTGTAAGTACAGGTTATGTATAAAATCAAACACGCATGTATGGAAAATGTTTGAAAGTCACATTCTGTTCACATTGAGTTATAAGTGATGGTTTACGTATGTCGAATGTGCCTCGGCGAAAAATATTCGGACTGGATAGACTTTTACAATCTACGGTCCACTTTTTGCGGCACACTTTAAAGGTCTTAGAGTGAGACAAAGTTTTTGGAAACCGAACATTTTATTTGTCCTCATATGGTTAACTAAGGCATTGCAGCTTTTTTTCTATTTGAAATATCAGTAGATGTTATGTAATGTGTGTCTGTAGTTCTAAACTTTGCTGGGTGACCCCTGATTTTATTCTTTATTTGATAAGGCAATAGTTGAATTTTCCATTGAGGGAGGTTTAGCCACAAGTTTAAATATGTTACTCTTGCCCTCACATTTGAGGAGTATACTTCGTTAAATTACACCAAATTAAGAACAGACGGACCTTGCGCATGTTTCGTATAAGACACATATCAACAAAAGATATCTACTGACTCAGTTATTTTCGACGTCATCTTAGAAAACTCATTGAACTAGAATTAGCTTTAACATAACACACTTCTCTTGACTTTACAACAGGTTAAACTGTTGAATACATCATCGTTTAAACTCGACAACAAAGATCAAGCAAATCATGTACTAGGTTTGTCCTTTACTACGAGAGAAGGAAATGAACTTGAAGGTAATATACAGCCAAGACTTAAGTGCCATAAATTTATAACTTTTTGTAAATGTATAACTTTTTGCTCTCTACTAGTAACGAAGGCGTACATAATGATTAGGGTGCATCAACTTTGTTGTGGTAGAATACGCACCGAAGACAGATGTTCGAACACACAAACGTTTACAATTCTTCTCTGATCTACCACTTGTGGGGAATCATTTTGAAGCTTTTGGTGTAAAACAACATTTCACAGTCTTAGTTTTTAGAAAATAGAAACTTCATTTTTCCGAATATTGAATTTGAAATCTAGGTAAATCTTTGGTAATTGATTTCTCAAGTACCAAAATTTGCACTTTGGCCCCATTTTTATTCTCTATTTTGAAAGAGAATGATTGAAATATGCATTGAGGAAAGTTTGATCAAAAAGTTTGAGTCTTTCGCTTTCGAGACACATATTAACTTTACGAAGAATTCTCATATGAATCAACAGTATACGGTTTAAAATTGTAAACATCACATTTATCTACATCTAGTGACTGACACAAAGGAAGATATCAAGATTGTCTTTGCTAGTGATTCTCCTGAAAGTAACATCATTGGATGGCGAAAAGGTGTATATCGTGAAGTTGATGGTGTCATAATCTTCCGATCGGAAATAAACGTAAGTAAATCAAAAGGTTGTGAAGCGTTTATACGTGATAAAGAGTTAGATCGAAGCAGTTTGTGTTCGTATCACAAACAACACTTTGCTTAAAAACATAATGAAGGGAAATATCTTTACTACCTACCTATCTTCCTACGTACCTGTATCTCCCTCCCTATGTCCCTCCCTTCACCCCTCCCTACCTATCTGCCTACAATACTACTGAACTAACCAACTAACTGACTATCTAACTTAGTAACTAACTGACCAACATACTACCTACCTACGTTACTTCCTACCTTCCTAGCTACCAGTTTGTGGATAACTAGAGATCTACGTGAATAGCAATAGATCGAGATAGATGTATATATTTAAGCGTTGTAGATAAATAGACTATATGTATACAATTAGGAATATAGATAACATAGAAAATCGACCGATCGATCGATACATAATAGACAGATAGATAGGTAATAGACAGACAGATAATAGACAAGCAAGATGCAGATTGACACAGATTTTAGAATATTACCGACTGCATTTTGTACACAAATTACTGATTTTTGCTGTCCATTACAGATATCAGTGTTATATCACGCAGTCATAATCCAATTGGAAAGTTCTACATCTGTCTATGGAAACTCCACTCTGTACATCTTCAATCACATAGTTGAATACATGTCTGAATTCAAAGGCTACCAATTTTCTGTGGGGGTCCAGTTTCTTGGCGACAGTTCGACTATTTTTATCCCAGAGTATTACTTTTTGAAGACGGGGTTGTACTATGTGATCTTAACAATCCCTCACGGTGAGTGACAAAGTGTCCAATTTTACCATTTTAATCAAATGCGCACGCTCTCAATTTTCAATGTATGTGCTCCTGTTAAATTCACGCCTTTTGGCATGAGTAGAGAAATAAAAAAACTTTGGTCCTCATCATTTTGCGAGACAATATACAATTCATTGGAATATTTGACATTTAACTAATTTTTAAGTGCGTTTTTTTACTTTTTGATGCAGAGTGTGATCTTGAGATGTCCATGACTATGAAGTATATTACATGCACTTATCTCAGTGAGTCCGGTATCTGGAACAGAGACGGCTGCAAGGTAAATGGGCCAATGCAGTATTTTACTGATATGAACGTAACATGCTCACGTGTGTAGTATTGAGTCACGGCAGACATGTCTTTATCATAGAGCATATAAGCATAAGTAGCAAGTTAATTTTGTGACTAATTACAGGATATGCTAATTAGTGCCTGATGAGTTTAACTGAGATGACTATAAAAGGTACTTGTTCAGCTTTTAAATCCACACACAATTGTCAGCAAAGGGTAAATGACGTAAACTAGAAGATATATCGTAGAGGTTTAATCACAGAAAATTTGGTACAAATTTTCTAAGTTAGTGATAGGAAATGCCACATCTGTGGGGACCAAGAGACCATTGCACATGCAATTTTAATTGGCGATATGCAAACGAACTATAGGATAAATGCATATTGTTCTTAACAAAAGGGTATGGACTACATGAAGACACTGACTTGAAAAATGGCAATAACTGGAACAGACATTGATGATTCAATCTCAGAAGTAATATATTGTGTTAATTCTTATGTTAAATACATTATCTGGAATATACGAAACTCTGTGGTTTTAGATAGGATAAAAGTTACAATCAATGCTTAATATTCACAGTCTCTGTCAAGTCACACTCCTTACATATACATGGTACTTACAGCGCCGTAAAACGGCTGATTTGGTCAAACTATCGGTTTACTAAGTTTCATATTTACACTCCACACACCGGTGGCGCTATCACTATTCACTCAGGACTGAGGTGACAAAGCCACGAAAAATCCATTATTCAGTACCCAACCGTCCTTTCCTTCACCAGTTCAGGTTATACCATAAACACTGCGAGCTGTTTATTATATGGCTCTGCAGAATGTCTCACAGCACCGTCAAATATTTGTCACTTCAATATCTGCTCGTTTTATCAAAATCGGTGAACCAATTTCAGAATTATATCACTCATTACAATATATTTAAATTAGCATTTGTTGGCGTGATGCTCCAAACATTATCATTTCTTGCATATTACAATTTATATGGCAAATTTCATCATATTTAGTGCAGTATATCTTGGTATACAACACTATGGTAATCATGCGTTCATTAGACAACATTGAACATAAGATTAAATCTTCGATAAGTTCATTCATATGCATACAACGCCCACCAAAATCTAATAAGTTCTTGCGATTTTATATCTGAAGCCATGTACAAAATTGGTTGAAATGTATTCAGCCATTCCTGAGATATCGTGTATACAGATGGACAGACACACAGACACACACACACACACACACACACACACAGACATCGCTAAACCATAGGCCCAAGTGTGTGACACACGTCAGCTAATATAAACGTGTATTCATTGCAAAATCTGTCGTATTATCTCTTGACGTGCAAGTGGCAATAATATGAGAAGAGACAGTGTGCTCAAAAGGGTGCTAAATATGTCGCGTTTCCAGCGTTCGATGTAAAGGGACTACCGACACGTTTAGCTGATGTGAATAATAATAACATCATTTATTACCCTATTTACCGTAACTACATGCAAAAGAGAAACGCCTACCAGCTCGATCTGTGCAAGGATAAAAGATTGCCGTACAATGCTGGGATCTCTTCAGTATAGATTGCATTGGAATAAAAACGCTGGTTGGGTAGAATCTTTTTAAGGTGTTGACGATGAAAACTATTTGTACTGATTAACATAAGGCATGAATGTCTCATGTGTGGAAAGTGCAAGTTTTTGCAACAACACTAGTTTTGGTAGCAAGACAGGGCAGACAGCAGTCGATTTGAGTTGACCATTTACAGTTGCAAATGAATCTACTTTTACTGTTCTATCTCTTTCTCTAGGTGTCACCGGCATCCAACCTGACCTCTACTGTTTGTCTTTGTAATCATCTGACCACATTCAGTGTGATGGACGGAATGGAACATGTGATGTAATAGATATGATTGTCAAGACAAAAATATTGATACAATAACATGTGTACAAAGAACGTTTCTTTCTTTGAAATATTTTTTGCTTTGAAGAGGGGTCGTATTATGTAGGTCATTCTCCCCATTGATGACCTGAGTTTAATCAGTCCAGAACATTTAGATGGTCATGCTCACTACAAGCGAAGAAATTTTAGAATATTAATTAGCATGTCAGTAAAAATTCAAAATTGTTTTTGTGTTCTCTTTAGTTTCAATTCAGTATAAATACGGGACGGTTCAGATTACACTGTTAGGGATTGACTTTCACACTACTATTTTGCTCTGTGAACTCTGCTTGGTTTGGATCGACATCAAACCTGCAGCGCGAGAATGACTCTGTTCTCTACTTATCTGTCTGTTAACTCCCCGGAGACTTCATTGTGTTGTATTTTCTCTTTTATTACCTCAGACTGAGTAATTACTTTTAATAAATGTAATTTGAAGGAAAATTGCTGACTTTATCGCCTTTTTGTCGTCACAGAAACTGCGGCTTGTCCGGAATTTATTAAAATAATACTTAAAACTAATTCTTCGAAAATAAAAAGAATAAAACACAATCAAACTCAAACAACAATCAATCAACAATCAACAATAAATAATCAACTTAGCTTGGACGGCACAAAACTCGACGTATATTACAGTCTCCCGGGAGTTAAAGAATATTTTCATTCATGATCTTATTTGTTGGCGTATAGTTCAATGGACTTTAGGGATTATGTTGATATAAGAATTGAACTCACTTCATTTGACTGCATTTCAAATATTTAGGATATCAGTTTTTACAACGAAGGGATATTAATAATTTTACAAACACATATCATCTGCACAAGATGTTGCAGTTGCATGGCAGTTCTTACTTTTGAACAGTTTTCTATATTGATAGCGTTCGGTATCGTTTCAAATCGTCCATTAGAATAACCGCACGAAAGTTGTATGAAGAGTTAATTATTTTGAACATTTGGATTTGATCCCCGTGATACACAATAAGAAGTACTTGTTAGTACTATAGACTATAGTCTATAGAAGCTATTGGGATGGGTATCTGTCCGGCGTCCGTCGTCAGTCAGTCTGTCTGTCTGTCTGTCTGTCTGTCTGTCTGTCTGTCTGTCTGTCTGTCTGTCTGTATGTATGTATGTATGTATGTATGTATGTATGTATGTATGTATGTATGTATGTATGTATGTATGTATGTATGTATGTGTATGTTGTATGTATGTATGTATGTATGTATGTATGTATGTATGTATGTATGTATGTATGTATGTATGTATGTATGTATGTATGTATGTATGTATGTATGTATGTATGTATGTATGTATGTATGTATGTATGTATGTATGTATGTATGTATGTATGTATGTATGTATGCTTGCATGCATGCATGCATGCATGATATTTGTATGATATTTGTTGTGTGGATAAAATATATGATTTGAGAGACTTTTTTTATTAATTTTTGATATTGTTGAAGATATGCAAATGAGCTCCCAAAAAGCCTTTTTGGTTAAAAAATCTTCTTCTTCATAACCACTGGTCAGACAGGTTTGTTATTTGGTATACAGGTCCCTAGGGTAACCAACTTAGATTGTTAAAATTGAGATGAAATATGCAAATCTGTATTTTTACGGAATTTTGTTTTCCATTTTTGTCAGGCCATCCTGAAATGAGCTATCAAAGATATCAACCTTCTTCATCAATACATATGTCACAAAAGGTTATTCTCTACATAAGACAGCAGAGCTCTGTCTACTGTTGAGTCGCTTGTTTTTTCAAAACCGCTGGTCAGACAGCTTTAATATTTGGTCTAAAAGTCCCTAGGATGACCTTAGTGAGATAATTTCATACAGTCAGGAAATACTTAATTTTGTATCCATGTCTATAGTAGCTTCAGGGACTTAAGCCCTATGTTTTGTAAATTTGAGAAAAACTAAGATAACTGTAAATATTGTCATTATTTTCACTGTATTCCTCATTCATTTACACGCATTTACATTATTTGTATGTAACTTGATAGACCACCATAAACATAATCAAAAAAAATATAACATATTAACCGTAAAAACGTTAAAGTTAGAAAGTTCACATATATATGTATAATATATATATATATATATATATATATATATATATATATATGTATATATAGATATATATATATACATATATATATATATATATATATATATATATATATATATATATATATATATATATATATATATACCCATTTAGTCAAAGAATGGGGAACGATATAATTATATCGGACAAGTCATTGTGTTGATTTCTTTATTGTTTTGACTCACTTACTTCTACTTTTGCCATTATTAAATAAGTGAAAGATTAGACTTGGTTCAAGTTTGTGATTTGTGAATGATTGAGTAGAATGAACGCAATGGTTTGTATTTTGCTTCTGTGTGAAACCCTCGCGTGAGTGGAGCGGACGCGATTAGTCGGGTGAACGCTATACAGGGGAGTTTCACCGGAATCACAGACTTGGCTTTCTTGCAGGGTTTGCGTCGCTGTAAATTATTCATGAGGTGACGTTTTTTTTACTTGTATGTTATTCATAAGATGATATCACTAAATTTTACATATTAGGAGGAGTTACCTAATGTGACTCTAAGCGAGACGTGCATAAAACTCGCATGGAGTTGTTGACAAATGTCAAGTGCGATTTCTCCCACAAAAGACAGCCGACCTTTGTTGTATCACCAAAAACGCGTGAAAATGTCTGTGTTGTGTGTGGGGCCCATGTTGTAAAATGCGATAATCGTCGCTGTTATTCAAGGATTGAAAGAAGTTGTCAAGCAGCTTGTTCCGTGCGAAAATCAAAGGCCTAGCAAACGGGTCCTATTCGACGCCACTAACACTAAGTTCATGCGCTCTCCTTATTGGTCAGAATAATGGCTGAAGCTGTCAATCATTTGTATTTTCTTGACGTCACTGTGTACACAGTCAATCTGGCCGCTGGTACTTTGCCAGAAGTCCAAGTCGGTGAATCCGGCCGGAACTAGCTCACTATACTGCGCAGACTCAAAGGTAACGCATTCAAACGCTGGAAAAACCTGGCCTAGGCTACCAAATTCCGAATAGGTTTGTACGAAATAGGAGAGACAAGAGAGAAACTATGATAAATGATTTTATTTTTTAAAAATTCCCGACTAAAACCAAGACCAATAAAAGTTTAACATGATTACGAACTAGTTTAATTGATTAATCGGTTCATCTCTGTCACGTTAAGTCATGTCAATTAATCAAATAATTGGAAACAGTCACGAGATAAAAAGGTCATTACATCGAATCACTACTCAACGTTGATTTAATCATGAATTTTTTATGTTTGCTCCACTGTTACCTTGACATCCTCTTATTATAACATGCCAAGGACATCAAAACGAGGTCGTAAAATATTAATGATATTTACGAGGCAGAGTAAAACGATGCGATTGAATATAATAATTTTATTAATATGGTATAATATGATGACTTTGTTGGTTTCATGCAAATAACCATGGAACGTTTAATTTGATTATATTCAAGAATGTATGCGCGGAACGCTTAATAGTTTTTAGCTTAGAGGAATAAGAATTAAAATCATGATATCTTTAAAAACTTTGAGCCAATACTCTGTTTGTTTCTCTCTAGGAACATTCAAAGGCTATCCACTGATTTGTGAAATTGAGTGCCCTAACATTTTGTTTTTTATGTTACTTTTGTTTCCCTAATAAAATATTGGCTGTGACTGTTCTGCATGAGTACTAATTTAAGCTAAGGACGTACAGAGTTTCCACAATGATCAAATTCGTAATCGTCTTTGTGCGAAATACTGGTCTTATTGGTTTGAATTTTGTTGATATTAAATATTCATGAATGACGACGACATTAAAGCTCCATCTTTAAACACGCAGCCACGAAGGCATCTCGTTTACCCAAACACTTATATTGGCCCTGTTTACTGATGTGTAACGTATTTAATCAACGAAATGCAGGTCATGGAGTCGACGCCGATACGAATGGCAGAGTTATACCACCAATGCGAACTACTTATTTACATAATTTAGTGTAGACTAGGGGACGTGGCCTTGTCATATCAATTCACTCGATATAGTAGCGGAGTAGAATCATGAATTTTCGTGCAAATCATTTTATATTTTAATTTTGATCCACCTTAATTAAGAATACAACATATGAAAAATAAGCGATCCCATATTATTTGGCGGAACTTGCTCAGGCCGTATTGTTACTAGCGAAAATGTAGGCTAAATCTCACTCGTCTTCCACTGGGTTCTGTTAATGCTGTACGTATCCATAATCGTTGCGAAACGATCCAACAAAGCGCTGAAAACCTTGGATCAATTCATAAAATTAATGAGCAACATCAGTATAAATTTTTGACGTGTGCCGGTGTCTTTTAATCAATTTGTGTGACAAATATATTTTCTCGGCCATGGTTTGGCTACATAAAACAGGATCGAGATAGATCAAATGAGTCGTATGCTCTATTTTCAAATTTTTACTTTCTCATGTGCTTTGTCGAAATAATTTTCGGAAGGGTTTCACCTCCGTCAATGTTTTAATTTCTTAAGACCTCATTATCGGATCGTGATCAGGATGATCGTTTTACTGTACGACTGGAAGAAAACACCTGTCATATTGATGAATTTACGATTATGACCCTTCCAATACGTCGTTTGTGTTTATTGATGTCATTTGGAATTGCGTTGTGTTTTTTTACTCCGAACTCCCTAGGGTGTTACTATCATACAATAACTGCCTCGCAAACATGGTTAACGCTATGAATGTAATGCTCTTTTTGCTTATTCATTAGGCGGCTCTATCTGTTCATGGAAGCCCCTACTCAAGGCAAGAATGTTAGCAACGAGAGAGTAAAAATACTTATTTACAAAATTTGACAAAACATGCTTATCAAACACAGAACAGTTCTCTTCTTCCACTGTGAATTAGCAAAACAGACATGTTTCAAACAATCAGATCAAGTGTGGACACTGATGAAGGACAAGAGATTTGTTCGAAACATGTCTGTTTTGCTAATTCACAGTGGAAAAAGAGAACTGTTCTGTGTTTCAAAGTTAATGCTTCCATGATGAACATACACAGTATCATGCTTATCACAGAGTAACATAAACAGAGTCGCAACGCTTGCATGCCTTTTGTTCCATGGTCGTCTCGGTAGACTCCAAAGGTGTTAAACTTTTTGGAGGCTTTGTTTGTGGTTGATGATTACACGAGATTATGCAAAAAATACGACGAGATGGCTTCGTACTGCCAGTCGCGTAGCAACCATAGTTACTTTGTGAGCTCTCAGGCCAGAAACACTGCTTCACGCCAATCAAAACATAACACGGCAGCAGTTTCATAAACATGTCCTTCCTTGACGCACGTGTTAAATAGGGTATGACTGACCGTAAACCATTGAGTAAAACCAGACAGTATCGATAAAAGACTTTCAAATTTGGTTCAAACACACTCATTATATATTCATAAAAATATGAGAGGAATTTTTAAAACGGTAGAACTCATTTCCTGAAGCTCAAAACACTCCTGTTTTTGCCAGCAGGTCAATTCTGCTCAGCACCACACGACAACAACAACACAAACTTTGCCGAACATACTTTCGCTTAACAATTGGCGAAAATCCGAAAATTACCGAAGGATTCATGGTCGGCACTCTTCGGAAAAGAGAGGCGAGAGCACCTGAGGCGAGGCGAACATGGATGGGTACGTAACCGCTTCACGCCTTAAACAATACCCGTTGCCACTCTATCTATGTTTCTCTATGTGCTTATCAAACTTGTTCCATTATCAACCGAAATTACGATACTTTAAATGCTCATGCCGTATTAAATAGAACAACTTTTTTGTGTGATTTTCAATACCTGTAGTCAACAGGTAAAACTGTTTACAAAAATCCTGAGAAAGCTGTGAATGTTGTTTTTCACTGAACGTTCCTTTTTAAGGCGTAAAGATGAAGTTCAAATTTATCCGACAACAGATATGACAAAGAAAACGCGGACATAGCACTACAATGCAACATGTGACTATCAATAGCAAATCCATCCACTCTAAATAAATGCTCAAAACTCATGCTGTCATGAACAGCCTTCACCAATATTACAGTTGAGAATTGTACAGACATTGAATATCCATTCCATCTCGGAAATGGATAATGATCAGAAAATTCCACTCTCTTGAAGATAATGGTTATCATGGCAGCCATGTTAGCAAAGAAAGCTATGTCAATAGTCTTTCACGCCAGAGTGCCTTACACTGACGCCACAATATTATGATTAAGGTTACAACGAGAATGTAAGTTGCTAGTTATTATAAAGTAAAACATATTACAGTGTATTTTATATAAAATTTTTGTAACGCGATGTGTTCTTCCAAATAACATGGTGAACATTACGAGTGGGTGTATTTCTTATTGATTTCTTATGTAAAGAAAGTACTCAATTTCTTGATTAAGCAGGGTGATATTTCAAGATAAGGACTGTAGAATACCCTTACTATTTCAATAAAATTAAAAACATTTCACGTTGACATTCTTAAGACTGTTCGGAAACATCGTCGACCACTGCAAGATATGGTTAGAGTGATCTGAAGCACAGTCGACTTGTCAGTTTTGATTCATTTACTGCTAACGCAAGTCTATATCCGTCGCCTGCTGTGAGCTCCTGGCAAAACGATAAGAGCTCAGCTGTGGACTCTGTGTCCCGCACTACCGCAGCCATCATCTTGACAAATCCGACCAAGAAAAGTAATGGAAATGTTGCATCAAAAACCACTGCAATGGTTACTTCTCCTGGACGAACGCGTAGATGATTAGGGGTTATTACACGAAGTTTGGGCGATACTGCGTCGTATTCGAGTGATGTGTTCGTATTTTGACGAGTTGCGCAGCAACGAGTCAAAATACGGACACATCACGAGAATAATAACCCCTTTATAACCCCTTTATAACCCCTTTATCATACATGCATGCTTTGGTTATGAATGTTTTCCTACAGACGCTCCGAAATTAGCGACGAAATCAACTTGAAATCGACCTTGCTTCCTCCAGGCTGTACTTATAAAAAGTTGGTTGCTAAGGAGTGATGACAACCGTATCACTTCGTGATATTATTCCGCTATTGGGCCATTCCACTTCAAAGGAGGGTTTATGGAGCACTTTGAAAGCAAACAATTTAAATATTACGATGTCGACACAGGTTTTCACAATTTGAAGAAGATTTATTTTTAGTTTAAAATAACGGTGGATGTAAAACATAGGCGGGAGTTTGTAAAATGGGTGTGTTTTCGTGTTTCGATACATTAGCTCATCCCTGCGTGAAAGTTATGAGGCCGCCAAAATCGGGTCAAAATACTCGCGCCACGCTCAAACTCTATCGAGTATGAACAGCTGAGAGCACAGAGCAAGCAGCTCTGTGGCATCTGTGAATGCACATACAGTGGATATAATACCCGTACCAGTCAGTTTATCTCGAAGAATTATACATGTTCCCAGACGTCAAATATGCCGAATTTACCATCTCAGTAAGCGGATTAGTGAAAACATGAAGTGAGTACACTGTAAGCTGTAGTGTCGTAACTCGTTCGTGATTTTTATTTGTTGCTGTACGAATAAAACATTTCAAAGGTATTTCCGTCGTCTGCTCGTATATTTTCGTTCCTGGCTTGCCTAAATAGAACTAAACTTCCTTTAACAACCTAAGCGAAAGTTTTACTTTCCCTAGATGGTACATTGTATCTGAAACCCGCACCGCATCGGTGCCACCAGACACGAACATGACCTGTGCACTGACAGGTACAAATATCAAATATCATGTGCACCTTCGGTTCCCAGACACTTCGCACCAAAACCACTTCGCACCATACCATCTCGTCCCATACCATTTCGCACCAAAACCACTTCGCACCAAAACAACCTCGTACCAAAACCACTTCGCCCCAAAAGTCATGTCCCCAAACCACTTTGCCCGAAACTTATCGCTAACTGGTAAAGCTGAAAATAACCACCTTTCTGTCATCCTGGGACTGAAATCTTGAAAGTGTACGCATTTCGCGAAATTGACATCGTGCAATTCCGCGCAAGGCACCTGAGTTGTAGCATTTGCGTGTTTCTATTTTCTTATTCTATCGTTTATGGTTTCATGCAACAATAAATGGTTCGTGGTAGCCAAAATGTCCTAACACATTAATGCTTCCAAGTTGTAGGTAAAAACAACCTTATGATACGTCGTAACATCGTTGTTTCAGGACGAGTTGACGGTACTATACTGTATACATTGGGCGAAGTGGTTTTAGTACGATGTGGTACTTGGGGCGAAGTGGGGTTGGGCGAAGTAGTACTTGGGACGAGGTGGTTTTGGTACGAAATGGTTTTGGGACGAAGTTGTGTGGGGCGAACTGGTTTTGGTGCGAAGTGTCTGGACCCCGCACCTTCAACCTTGTCTGTCGCGAGTATTTTCGTGCGATTGGATTTTCGTGGCTCATTTACGACTGTAAACGATGTAATTCACCGCTTGTAATTCAAGCTCATCAACAGGAAACTTGTCGTGAAGCGATTCTATCATGATGCTCTGTCAACCGATATCCTTACGTGTAATCATACATCCATGGTGTAATCTTCAGCAGCGTAGACGGCACGAAAACACTGCCGCCACGGGACCGGCCGTGAATTGACAGGTGTCGGCAAATTATACAAATTTTCAATACGTTTGTTTGTATGATTTTGGTACAACTGTACTTTTGCCTAAGTGTAATGCCCATAAAGTGACTGCAAACAACATAATTTTGACCATAATCATAATGACATTTCGGATTGTCATTTGTCTTATTCGCTCAGCTGTTTTATATGTACATATACCAACGATAGCCATGCATACAGCGAACGTCACGCGTACGCGTCGCTGTAAGTAGTTCGGTTACAGTGAAAATATAATCCATATTTTCACTAGTTAAAATATGGGCTCATATCAGTACCGTCTGAACAATAGAAGAATGGCAATACAGGCATAGCATGTATGATGAAGGCAAGTACGATACCATTAAAATGTTCATCGAGTTACAAATATTTACTCTGAATGCATTTATAGGGTCTCTGAGAGTGCCTATCAAAGGCATTGTCTGTTTTGTATTCACAAGATGAGGCAGAGAACCCTGACAATCATCTTACTCATAAATCAATCAATCAATCAATGAATCAATCAATCAATTAATCATTGATGTCTGTACATTGACTGTGCCCCTCCGCGCGTACATGCGTAATAAAGGAAATGTTGCCACCCTAGGGAAGATTAAGGGATGTAGCTCGGAAGCTTTTGGATTCTTTCTTCATATTCTAGTCGTTCATGTTATTGCAGCTATTGCTGCTATTACGGTCAAACGATCACAACGTTGTATCCAGTGCAACACCAAATTCGTCACACTAGGACTATTTCAAAACTCGTTCCTCTCTTCTTGTTGTTAACATTGGAGCAGATTCTTTACACGCTTTTGCAAGTTTCGACACAAACGTGGTGAAACGTAAAAGCTTGGAAAATTAATAACATGCCGCATGCTCATTCCGTGTCGCGATTCGCCAGAATACGTCGTGTGACTAGAAACTATATACGTCTAGTCCCAACGGATCGACCAAAGTGACATCCGAGGGTATTTTCGAAAAGCTTTTCCCTAGGGAAATAGTTCTGACAAATCTGGAAAAGTGGACGGTCACGGAGCGTAGTGTCGTCTGCATCTTTGCAACAGTGGCGGGTGACTATAACGTGATGTGCGTCCGGGACAGGTGATGACACAATCTCTAAAACATATTTTCCAACATTTTCCAACATTACAACGGAGGAACTTGTACAGCTCAACGACGGAAAAGATGAAAGTGCAACTAAGGATGTCGCTAGGTATGCTTAGAATATTTTTGGAAGCCCAAGTTTACTAGGCGATGTTTCCACAGCGGTTTCAATTGAACGAGGTACCACTTTCTTTCAAAAATCTAAAACGTGACACTTGCAGCTTTTTTCAATCAGCGTCGATCCCAAGACCAGGATCATGCAACAAAATTGACAAAATTTTCTTATTTTGCCCCATATTCACACACACGAATGCGCTCAAATTCTGCAAACGAACGCGTACCTAGTGACCCAGTTGACTTTGTTTTACTTTTATATGGAAACTGAGGTGCATTTGATCTATATCGTTAGGAGATTCAATGGTAGATTCAATACAGCGACAGGTATACGTTGTGATACAAAAAAGGCATTATTTATATGATGGATTAAATTTACTCACGAGGACACCAGCAGGCCAAACTCACGCATCCATCAGCTTGTCATATCATAACGATGGTCTTAAATTTAAAAAGATTCCGTTATGTGTTTTTATATTTGCACAGAAACATAAAAGTGCTGAAAGAAATTGTCTGTTCTTTTGCAGGGGGAAATAAGCAATCTTACAATAACGGGTATTTCTCGCGCAATAGTTTTCTCGGGATCGGGAATGAGTTAGGTGGTTGAAGCTGTTTGTTTATAGGCGGTGTGCATATTTTACAACACACTCAACAACTGTTCTCTTAAAAAGTAATATATCTGGCCGCAGATAATCTGTAGACCCTGCTTGGTCGTAAATGTATACAGAAATACAGTAATTACTAAAGCTAGTCTTCTGACAATTACCTCTGAATTTTTTCACACCATAAAACACTATCACTTATACTGATTAAAACAAGATTGGAACTACCTTTTGTCAATATGCTATTATATTTAGGCTCATCTTGTTTTCTGCTTTTGCAATTCACTTGTGTTTATGGGTAATTAGTTTTTTATGAGAATTGCGATTTTTTCGCATCGTAAAACACAAACAAAATGAATACATATGTAAAAAGAACACGATTGGAACCAATTTGCGACAATTGTACCGTAAAGTAAAGTTACTCATTTGTTTTATGAGTAAATTTTAAATGAGCTTACGTTGCAGATTAAATCGACATTACTTCACAATCCAATTATCCCAGATGAATTCCACTCGTGTTTGATGACGATGAATTTATCCAGCAACAGCTATGACAACGAACAGCTCGGCCATAGCACTACAATGTGACTATCAATAGCAAATCTATCCACTCAAAATAAATGCTCAAAACTTACACGGACGCTACAATTTATGATAAAGCCTACAACGAGAATGCAATTTGCTGGTAATTATAGAGCAAAACATACTACAGTGTATTTTATAAAAAAATTGTGTTACGCAATGTGTCCTTCCAAATAACATGGTAAACATTACGAGTGGGTGTACTTCTGAATGATTTTTATTGTAAAGAGAGTACTCCATTTCTTGATTAACCAGGATGATGTTTTTATAAGGAATGTAGAATACCCATATTATTTTATGCAATTAAAAACATTTTTTCAAGTTCACATTCATTGAGACTGTTCGAAAACATCGTCGACCACTGATATGCATAGAGTGATTTGAAGAACAGTGGATTTGTTAGGGTTGATTCAATTACGACTAACGCAAGTCTGTATCCGTCGCCTGCGGTGAGCGCCTGGCAAAACAACGATAACTCAGTTGCGGACTCTGTTCCCCTCACTACGATAGCCATGATCCTTACTACACCGACCGAGAAAGCAACGGAAATGTTGCATCAAACACCACTGCCATGGTTACTCTACTTCTGGACTAGCCCGTAAATGAAGACAGCTACGATTGTGTTAAAATGTTCATTGGGAAATGAAGACAGCTACGATTGTGTTAAAATGTTCATCGGGTAACAAACATTCACTCTGAATGCATTCACTGGGTCTTTGGGCGTGCTCATCAAAGGCACTGTCTGTTTTGTATTCACAAAAGAGAGCAGAGAACCCTGTCAACAATCTTACTCACGAATCAATCAATTAATCAATCATTGATCTCTGTACGTTGAAGATGTCATCCGCTGCGCACATGCGTAATAAAGGACTTGTTGACACCCCAGGGAAGATTTAGTGACATAGCTCGGAAGCTTTTTGATTCTTGTTTCATATATATATTTGTCGCTCAAGTTAGCGCAGTCTGTAAATCTTGCCGCTCTTACGGTCAACCAATCACAACATTGTATCCAGTGCAACACAAAAGTCGTCACACTAGGAATATTTCAAAACTCGTTTCTCTCTTCATGTGGTTGTTAACTTTGAAGCAGATGCTTTATACGCTTTGCAAACTTCGACACAAGCGTGGTGCAACTTGAAAGCTAGACAAGTCTCTGTGGCGCTGTAATTTTCTCTTGCTGGCTTTTATTGTCAGCGCTATGGCATTCACACACACGTATTCTCGTGTCTCTGAAGCTTTGAGCTTGGAGCAAGTAAAATCTACCCTTGAAACAAGATTGTCGTAACCTAACCAAAACCCTGGTAACAGTGACATATCTCATTTCTTAGACAGCTATTAGGCCATGGAATATTTCATGAGTAGAGAATGGCCGAAATATTCCAAAACGACAGTCGCATTCAAAAAGTATATATTGGCCTTCAAATATATGCAATTTCGACGGTTCAAACGAGGAATTGTACAGGCATCTGAATTCCACAAAAGAAGAATATAGTCCTCCCGTTTCAAATTGAGCATTGAAAAATCAGTTCATCAGTTCTTAGGTCTACGCCAGCAGAGACGCCAGCATAGAACAAGAGATTAAGAGTAACGAGATACATCAACCATTATGCTAATGCGCGGGTATTGTCCGTTATCATATACCCATGCCAGTATCGCTTCATCCTAGTGACGTTTACCGTAAAATATCAGCCGTGATATTTTACGGTAAACGTCGAGATATGCACGATAAACGTCATCGGTTTTGGAGTGTTCCGAACTACATTTGCAATTTGATGGTAAACAACGTAAACAAACAAAATGGTTGCCGCTCTCCGCCCGCGAAGCAATGTCGCTGACGTAACAATTTGAAGGGCTTTGAGGAACACGGATATTTCGGGTTGCTAAATACGGAGATAACATGTTTTCCCATGCTTGTTATGTTAAAGTTCTTGTATTTTTAGACAAACTCTGGCGAACATTCTGCAGTTCGCTAGGCACGGTCTATCTCCGAACAGGTAGCGAGCGCGTGGCGCGACAGTGATGTCTTGCGCTTGACGCCTGTTGACATGGTAACTCTAAGTGTAAACAAACACAATGGAGACCCCTCTCCGTGCCGTAAGAAGATCGAAATCAGGAGAGATTGAAAGCAAAGGATAGTTTTTGATCGGTTACAATTGTAATAGCATATATTGCACCTTAACACTTCCCCCAGTACGACAGTTTCTGAATCCCTGTGTTTTCTTCTTGGGGTTCATTGAGATAAGGAGGACTTTCAGTGTTGTCGCGCGTGATGTTGACATCTTCGTATTGTTAATTAATGAAGCCTATTCACACAAAGATTTCGATTTTTATGCGCAAGGCGTAATTAAGTAAAGCCTCAAATTTTAAGGTTTTTCGCAACTGAACGGCTTTTTACTCGTGTTGCTTTAAGAAACCAAGATGAATAAGTGCATAATTAAATACTTGGAGGAATAAAGAATCAATCATTTTTACCGTTTTGAATGAAAGATCAGTGCTTTTATGATAAATACAGAATAAAATATTCTTGTAAAGGGAGTCTTTGAATGAGTATGCGAACCATACCTGAAAGTATGTGCTGTGATTGTATTCGGCATAGACGTCAACGCCTAAATAATATTTTGCCGAGTGTCAAGGATATGTTGACGTTCTGGGTAGTAATAAATTCATCCCATTACTTAAACAGGTATTATAACGATGATCTACAATTTCAAAATATTCTGATTTGTGTTTTGATATTTCCACAGAAAGATAAAAAGCGCTGAAAGATTTTGTCCATTCTTTTGCAAGGGAAAAACAAGCAATCTTAAATGGCGGGAATTTGTGGCGTAAAGATTTTTTATGGATTGAGTTAGATAGAAGAAGCTGGTTTTTAACAAGCGATGTGAATATTTGCACAACACACTCAAGATCTTTTCTGTGAAAAAAAGTAATATATCTGGCCGCAGAAAATCTGTAGAGCCTGCTCTGTCTTAAACTTACAGAAATTACTAAAATTAGTTTTCTGACATTTGCCTTCAAATGTTTGTCACAGTATAAAACACTATCACTAATTTTGATTAATCACGATTGGAATTACTTTTGGATAATAGGTTATTATATTAATGTTGATTTGATAAGCATATTTACGCTCGCCTGGTTGTCTTTTTAGCAATTCACTTGTGTTTATTGGTAATTGCTTTTTGTGATAGCTGTGCACTTGTTTCGCATCGTAAAATACAAACAAAATGAATACATTTGTAAAAAGAACACGATTGGAACTAATTATAGGGACAATTTGTAATGTAATGTCAGTTTAATTCGCAAACGCAAACACATCGGTTTTTCTTTTTAAGTTCCACAGTTGTTTTTTATGAGAAGCCATATTACCGTAACAGGACTACAAAAGAAAAAACTTATTAAATATTGAGTCAGTAGGACCGTCTCTCATAACTGCCTGGATGAATCTCAACGAGTGTTCTCTTCTGCAATGATGTGCAACTACAAGGTACGAATCCTGATGTATCCCGCCTTGAGTATACTCTTCGTGCTTCTGTCCAGCTGTGAAGTCCATGCAAGTAAGTACATGTATACACACATTCACGTATAGACCATACAGGAGCAACATCCTGTTTATTCTATAGACAATTGCCAGTTTAAAAGTTAAATAAGAGCTTTAAGGCGCTAGAAAAACAGATGTAATCTAACTTGCTATTTGATTTAGCAGAAAACCACCGTCTATTATTATTACATCAGAATGAGAACCACAGACCTTTGTAAGAATCAAATCCAGATATCTAATTCACACCCGCGAGACGTAATTGTAACTATCAGTCAGACATTTATCAAATTGTTAAGAACTCTTACCATTGTGATGGATACACTACATACACTGTAAAGTTAAGTGTTAAAGTATAGAACACCAATTAAATGCCTTTTTGTAACACTTTTGAACGCGTCTAGACGTTCAGAAATTTAACACTACGTGTTCAACCAACGTTCAATTTTTGAACACACGTGTGCAGATTTTGAACGCTCTGTGTTCATCAGACATTATATTGAACGCCATGGTGTTCCATATCTGAACATATGTTGCACATGAAATGTGTTCAAAAAATTGAACGCATTTACGCGTTCAAAGGGCTGTAACACTTTTTGAACGCATGGACGCCGTTCAACGATAAGTGTGTTAAAGGCTAGAACACATGATGCGCGCTTGTTGAACACCGTTTATTTGGGCGTTCAGAGTGTTTTCAAGCCTTGAATTAACATTACAGACCACTGATATTCAGTAAAATTATTTTATTCTAAAAATACACAAAGCATTTCTAGAGTAAAATACAATAATTTACTGTAAAATGGGCAAATAAACATTGCCAATTTGTATGTAAAGTTTGTCGGAGGAAAAATACCAACGGTGTTAACACCCTTATATCAAAAACATAAAAAATTGTGAACAAAGTAATGACCAAAACAGGTTTTACTTAAATATTGTGGATTATGTTTTAAGGTTCATACTTGTTTAAAATGTACAAAAAATAATAATCTGAAAAAGCTCAAAATTTGGCTTACTTATTGGCTTACTTATTGTGTTGAAAACACGTATATGTATGGAATGCACACTTCATTGTTGTAAGATGATTTCTTAAAGACATTTCCTCTTGTATAGACAATTGTAAATTTTGAAGAAAAAAAGTTAGTCAAGGCTTCTCTAGTGCACATGGTATATAGTTGTCCACACTAAAGTAAACACAACATGTCAAGTTGTCAAAGTGTCACAGTAAGGCACAACATGCAGAAAGTGGGGAAAGTTGCAATTGGTCCTTGGAAGGGTAAAATTCGGATAGTTTTCAATCGGATTCGAACCCCAACATACGGCATCAGTCGCAGCTATGTTCTTGTCCAACAAAGTCCTTCATAAACAAAAAGTTTGTTTGTTTGTAATATCTTTAAATAAAAAATGAAATAAATCTGTGACATTTCAAAAATCTTCTTCTCAGAAATTAAAAACATATTCGTAAAGACCTTGCAAATTCTGGTGTACCCTGCTAATAATTTTATACAAATGTTTTACCAAAAATGGTAAAAATCACCCATAAAATAAAAAATGTAGATTTCATCACAATGTGAATATATCACATTCTGGTTATCCCTCATATCTTAAAAATGTCTGAAATATCTTTAATGTCTTAAAAATACAAAGTTCCAAATTTCTGCATAATCTGAATAATCTGAAAAAGGCTATTAGTAAAGATCTATGTCCTAAATATTAAAGCTGTTCAATTAGCAG
Organism: Ptychodera flava; assembly: GCF_041260155.1. Taxonomy (NCBI): domain Eukaryota; kingdom Metazoa; phylum Hemichordata; class Enteropneusta; family Ptychoderidae; genus Ptychodera; species Ptychodera flava. The sequence continues at coordinate 35,849,660 of NC_091930.1, forward strand.
TTTTGAAGAAGATTTTTAAAGATTTTTTGACCAAAAATGACGGAAATTGCCATGAAATATAAAAATTTGAATATTTCATCACAACTAACACAAATGTGACAAGGGTCATTCTTACGGACATGTTTACCAAATATTGAAGACGTCAGTAAAAGAGAAGATGATTTTTGCCAAAAATAGCAAAAACTAGCCTCAAAAATATAAATTTGCATAGTTAATCATAATTTGAACATATGTGATTAGGGTAATTCGTGGGGACCTGTAATCCAAATATTAAAGGATTCGTACAGGCTGTTTTGAAGAAAAACCTTGGGGTGTACAAATTTGAGGACAATGCTACACATCCACCTATTTAGCTAACAGCAAAGCTATAAACCAGTTGCTAGGAGCAAGAGACGTGTTGAGTTACAATACAAAATTCTCTAAGGTTTGGTAGCATGCTATGATCAACTAAATTTTATAAGGGCATAACCTTCCAAAGACGTGAAGTCTCCTTTATCAGATGCAAGGAGAATGAAAAATTGAAGCACAAAGTGACAGAAAATTCAGAGTAGCCACCACGTCTAAATCTGTGTTGGGAAAAGCTGTCACGACATCTGTCGGATCAGTATCTGCAGAGATTTCATGAAATTTGGTGCATTTATTTCAGTGTTATATGACTAATTCAAAACTTCATAAAATATGCAAATGAGCTATTTATTAACTTGACACTGAAGTTATATGACTTATTACAAAACTTCACAAAATATGCAAATGAGCTTTTATTAACTTGACATTGCCCAATGCTTCTAAGTACAATTCGATATAAATATCAGGTCAATATTTGTTGGATTTATCATCAAATTTTGTGCAGGAGTTTCAGAGTTATGTCACTAATTACAAAAGTTCATTAAGTAAGCAAATGAACAGATAATTGACATGACACTCACAGTATCATCATAATGTTCTGAGATTGTCATCTGTGAAAAGTTTCATGAAATTTTGTGAAGCATTTCTTGATATATGTCGACACTGCCATTACTGTCTCCTTAGGGAAACCATTATATGAAAAAAAAGATACGTCATAACTTCAATAATATGCAAGCCACACTGCCCCAATCTAATCACTTCTTGCAAGTTGCATTTGGTAAACGTCTACCAAATGTTATTTGAATCTGTACAGGCGTTTTTGAATTATCGTGTGGCGGACAGACAGACAGACACACACACACAGACAGAAGACATCGCTATGACTTAGCTCAGTGTGTGAACACGTGAGCTAAGAAAATAAAAATAAAAAATAAAATATAATAAAATGATATAAAATAAAATAAAAAATTGAACATAGCAAGATGAGTAACACAAACAAAACAAAATTAAAACAATAAAACAAATATTGAACTTTATTTCAAACCTTGTTCTCTTTACAGGCTCCTGCATTCTTGCTGAATTCGAAGGTACAGACGGTGAAGTTAGTCCTTCGCTGGCTATGCCTGATATGAGCTCCATGACGGTATGCATATGGATGAAAACTTGTGACGTCACCAAGAAGGGAACGTTAGTATCTTACGCAGTAACTAATCAAAGTGAAGAATTGGTCATAAATTACAATGCAACATCAATCCGTACGGCGATCAAGGGACACAGCAAGCCAGTAGCACTGAATGTTGCTGATTGCTTATGGCACCACATTTGCTTGACATGGACCTCCCAAAACGGTAACTGGAAGTTCTATCATGATGGTTTCCGTTTCGCGGAAAGTACAGACATAGCGAAAGGTCAGAGCCTGATAGGTGGAGGCAGGCTTGTGTTGGGTCAGCGATTTCTCTACTTTGGTGGTGAATTTGTGCCAGAGGAAGCATTCGGCGGAAGTTTAGCAGTATTCAACATTTGGTCAATTGACATAAATGATGCTGGAATAAATAAAATAAGAAATAATCGTACGATAAAAGGCTTAACGATAGAGTTTACTTGGAGCTATGAAAAAGACATCGCCTCCCGAGGACATGTTGACCGTAAGTACACATTTTGCATGATTGCCATATAGAGAAAGACTTTCTGTTACAAATTGAAATAATAAACTTGTACTTGAAATTTAGTCACACATTGTTAGATACCAAGGAAATTACTGATTTGAATGAGTTTGGAAACGTTCTGTTCACTCGAAAATGAGACTGTGAGAAAGCATTGTGTGTTCTTAATATGCTAGCTGTCATCTCATTCATACAGTTACTGAAAGGGGAGCCATTTCGGTGCCCCCTATTTAGAGTTTGTGAGCAGCTTTTTTACTCTATCGCCAATACTTTAAACGGTTAACATGATTGGACTTAATTTGGGATTATTGGATGGTGAAGCAATGTCGGTTTGATCTGCAAATAAGCTAATCTGCTTTTCTTTAATTTATATTCTTCTTTTCATAAGCAATTTGTAATATTGCAACATTCAGCTATAGAACACTTAACACTTTTGAGATATTTGAAAAAATATGAAGATCCAATTATCCCAAATTAGTTCTAATCGTGTAAGGTTTATCCCGTTGTTGAAAAGCTACTCAAGCTTCGCAATTGAACGGTAAGAAATCGTTCTGCATATTCCTCTTTGTCATCTAAGTGATTGCATACCTTGATAGAGTCCCGAGAATTTTATGTTGTAGCCACAATTACAAAACTGCGTATTCGAAAATAAGATGGAAAATAAGCGTATACTCATTCTCTACTTACAGTTGTGCAACATGGTTTCTGTCAGTGTCCATTACCAACAACATCTGGTGAGTTTGATCTTGATAATATATAATTATACGGCGGCAGTACAAAAATAATTTATCCTTAACTAGAAGCTGCAGTATGTCACACACATGCGCATGCTTGATAATATATAATTATACGGCGGCAGTACAAAATTAATTTATCCTCAACTAGAAGCTGCGGTATGTCAACACATGCGCATGCAAAAAATTGTCAACGCTGATGCAACGCATCAGACCTAGCGAAATAAGCGATATTGAAATTCCATTCTCACTGATTCGTCTGATGCTGATTTATCTTCCAAAAACAAAGCAAGCAAAGTTGATCGACTAGCCTTCATAACAGTGGCTTTTGGTCGTGGGAGGTCAATTGCATTTAACTTATCACTCATTCTCACAGAGAGCCAGGCAATATTGAAGCAAGCACATCCAGTGAATAATGATTATTCTTGCTTATAGATGGCATGTACATAAATTAGCAACTATTACAGGAAAATTAAACCTCACTCATTCAACTAAGTGGAGAGGAAAAATCACTGTTGAAGATAGTCAATATCTTTTATTATTAACTAGCTTAGCTAATGTATTAATTTTGCTAGTATATGTTAAACTGCACCGGCAGATGAAACGATGAATTCTTGGCGATTGCTTAATTGGTCAATCTTGCAGACTGCGGCAGACTCAATGCATTTGCATTTGCTAATGACTCAAAGCGTATATTTTCCAGTATGTTAATACGCTTAAATGCTTTATTTACACTAACGGTTCATAATATATCAGGAGTAAGATAATGCAGCAATCAGTACACAGAAGATGATAACTATCATGGAAGTATAAACAAATTCATGGTGGGAATTAATGAACTTGAATTGCATGCTGCAATGAAAGCAAAGAATTAAATTTATTCCTTTGATACCATGCGATTTAGACGGAAAGCCGCACCCGTATTTTACATAGAACGAGATGACGGGTTCATTCTCCAGCAAACAGCCTTCTTCAACGATTGAACCGTACCAAATACCGTATGTAATGCCGCACTGTCGTTAAATTCTGCTGCATAGATGTGAGTGAACACAGTGATATTTAACAAATGTAAAAACAAGTAGAAATGACTTAATTTGCCCGTTTTACTAGTATGAAGAAATATACGCAAAATGCCGTATCTTTCAAATATTTTAAAATTTATTCTAAATGTTTTATCTTGCGTGGAATGTCTCATAGTGGAACGACACTTGTTACAGATTAGGGTATGTAATTAGTGATTTATACCAATTGTCCGAAGCCTTGGTTTGTTTTTAAATAGATATTTACCGAAAATACGTTTTAAAGTCTTGTATAAATATCTTAGCTTTGAATTGCTTAATAATTGGCTGATCTGCTGTGCAGATGAATAGCAATTTAGCTGTAGTAGAAGTAATGCTGTCAGGAGAAAATGTCAAACATAATATATTGTAAGCAGTGTAGAAGAGTAATAACAGGAATATACTTCAACAAGCTGTAATGTTTGCAACTCTAATTGATCAGTTGTATGGTTGTCTGTAGAAATAAGTGCCTTGATAATTACCTTTCAGATTCTACAATAGTCAAAGAATCCGCTTGACAGTTGCTGTGGAAATAAGCTTAAATTGAATAAAATATTCACTGTGAGCAGTGACCAAGAAAGGGAGTTCATTCCAAAAAACCTTTAAACTATCATTCTGTAGCATCCTTCCCTCTGTGTTGGTATGCAAACCTTATCAAATGCGCAACTGTCACGGTAATGCTTTCGTTGATTGGAACCTTATATTAAGCAAACTTTGCTAAGTTCAGAGTAATTAATTCAAACCTAAATTGTCTGCCTTTCCAAAAAACCGATATCGCCGAACTCGTTCTAAAATATTCATACTTTCAAAAAGTGCAAATAAAATATTTCATTCAATTATCAGTATTAATATCTAAAGAAAAAAATGTAAGCTATGCAGACCAGAGTTAGGAATTAAGGTCTACGAAACCATTATCAACGGTAATCAAGTGTTCCGTCAGTGCAAAATTCACACTTGAATCGAAACGGGTCACATAGCTTGAAAGACTTCGTTAACAATGAACAAAAAGTCAAAATAATATATCCAACATGTGTACATACGTGGAGTGAGATCAACAACTTCATAAAAGATGCGTTGTCCATGAACTGATTTGGAATGCCAGTGCTATGTTCGAGTTTGTGTAAACATGAGTTGATATACCAAGCGTTCCGCTGCCCCTTTCCAGCCTGGACTAGAAGGCATCTCGAGTGGACGAAGTTTATGTCTGCAGCCCCATGCCCGTTTTGATCTTCAAAAGTGAAAAAATGCGATCGAAAATGCCCCATGATTCATCAAACAGCTTTACAAAGAACTCGTCTCGATTTCTCGTATCGGCAGCGCCGGTATTTGACGAAATGTTCATTAAAAACTGTCAACGTTACGCAACCTCTCCACCGCCAGGTACGCAACGACATTAAATTTAAGTCAATAGTATCGATTAGCACAAACTAGTCACAGCAGAACGTTTAGAAGCATTGCCAGATTTTCAGAAACAGGCACATTTAAGAAGGGTACTGTCATGTACCGAACGGACGTTTCAGAAGCCAAATTGTGTTTACGGAAGTTGACACGTCCGCGGTATCGTGCAACTTTTGAAGGGGCACCTAGAGTTTTGTAAAACAACATAAAGGGCTCACAAGTATGAAAAAGAACTAGAGGCATGCTTTTCGTAAACGGAGAGCACATTCGCATTTGCCTGAAAACCGGGAAAACATTTGATTTCCTTAGGTTACATGCGCCTGGAAAGTGACACACTTAACCATTGTTCAAATATTTTTAAGGAATCTTCAACCTTCCTTTTTTAAAATCAATAATGAAAATCAGAATTAACAAAGCAAACTTTGGTACTAGAAAAACAAATTAATTAACATTTACTGATCTAAGAAATTTGAAATTGCCATCATCCCTGTGTTAATTCAATTGGGAAAAATAAAATGTTTGAGTTTCGAAAAACTAAGACGGGAAAAATCTTCCTCACTTTGACAGCTCCATAATGATAGAAACAAAGTCGAACAACATATATTCTCCTAGGAAAAAAATTGTTGAGAAACGTTGTCATGATTTTGTCAGGAATGACATGTAAAAGTGATTCGATTCTGTGTTTTCATTTTCTTGCACGTTGAATTATATCAATTGTGTAATTTGTATTTGTAAAATGAAAAAAAGTTTAGACCGGTCCCGTAAACCTCCGATGGCTAAAGAAGACACGGTGCTAACGTAGATTGAATACAACATTCCAGAGCTTTTAAATTTGATTTGGCATGTATTCGATACGTGTTACGCTGCATATACGTCCTCATGATAACATTGAGTCAGACCATCAAATTAAACCTTTTATTGCTGTAATTTTTTCCACCAAAATTTTAGTGCATTATTTTCCCAGTCTTTGGCGCTCTGTAATTTAGACAATATGTCTAGTTCCCGTACTGCCATCGATTCAACGAAAATCACTTCATTACAAGCCTCGTATATCGAACTTCGCGCGTTCCTTAAGATTCAACGTTAACTCGTTGATGATGTCATGGGCCGCATAGTTATTATTTGACTGAAAGTGAACCTCTATTTTCACCCTAACCACTTCGGAATTTAAAAATGATAAAATTACATGTTTTATATAGAAAATACTGATTTTACAAAATTATGCAAAAAAATGATAAACCTCTTAACAGTGATATCGATAATGATAATCATTCAATTTATTTCAATAGATATGGCTAAAATGAAAAGAAAGCATATGATTATCGTTTGCATGTAACAAAGTTTAGAGTGAACATTATGTAAGAGAGGCATGCAGCAAAAATATTATTGCCCAAATATGGGACTATGTACCTCGAGGCAGAAGACCGTTTATCCTCGTAACGTTGGGTAAATCGTCACCTACCCTCGGGCACGTAGTCCCTAAATTGGACTCTAATATATAGTATTTCACTCTGCCAATCAGCGTCATAGCTCTTTCAGGAGCCGTTGCATAAAAAACAATTACGAAGAATTTATTATTTATGCTTTTGTGTACTTATTAACAGTAAAATATTATTTTTTATTTTTTAAATGTTTTATGTCTTTGATGTTCTTTGTTTTTCTTGATCTTAAGGGTTTGGGAGACAAAACTCTCTTTGGTTTCCATTGCGGTAAAGCTCCATTAATTTAGGAATACCACACTTCCCTAATTCGTTTCCTGACGATTAATTTCTATGTCAACATTTGCAAACAAATTATTGTGTAACAAACACATTAGCACTGCCGGAACTACTTTCAGGATCATCATTTAACAGCAGATTTAATCCCTGAAACATCTGTTTTGTTCGTATTTCCTTGCTAGCGTGATTTATACATGTATATCTCCTTTGGAAAAGTTACTAAGTAGAAGTCAATTTTGGCAAGCCACAGTTTGCGCAGTTTCACTAAAATTATCTTTAAAAAAGATATGAATAAGAATACCTCCCTTAAACAATTCCATGTGAAGATTTACAACCAAGTTGAAAAATCCTCATGTTCATCAATAAATAATTAATAAGAATTTGATTTCTTTTCAGAACTTAATTGATATCCTCCTGAAAAAATGAAGGGAATTGCACTGTTGTGTAAAAATGCAAAATTTAACACCCGAATAGCCCTATCTATCACTAATACTTAGTAACAACCTACATTCAAATCCGGGTCAAGTAAGCTCGACGCAACTCATGCACTCATCATTACCACGTACTGGTACATTCCTAAGCTTTTGAAGTATAACCAATTTATTTTATTTTGGAAATAAGCAGTCTCGTAATTTTCCATGTACTTTTTTGGTCGCGAAAAGATGACAAACGATCATGCCTACCAGAATTCTGACCTCAGCGTCGATAGAAATCGAAAACTCATGGCGGTTGCCACCACACAGCATGCATTCGCCTAAATTTAAGCAAACTGTCACTGATGCACTTGTTGAATGGCAGTGAAGATTTGCTTGCATTTGAGTCGAATGCCTGTGGTCGCAACTCTCTCCGTACGATCATGTACAGTGTACACGGGAAGTTCTCGATTTCTCTATACCAGAGCTAAATATCATGGATTCGGCCTTTTTACATATAAGTTGCCGATGAATGATGGTTATTAATCTCACAAGCCCCTGTTTTGAATTGAAGGGCAATCAAAAGTAATCAAAGTGATTTCAGATCTCGGAACTCGAACGGGGCCACCACTGAACTGTGTGATGTGCGTCAATAAATCACTGCAATATTTCCATCGTCGACTGTGTCAATAACTCCTGCCACGGTCCAACAGCAAGCTTTGTCAATTGCCTCGACCATTCCCCCCGCTTATATGTAAGAGTGGCCGAACTGATACAATTAAGGATTCTGGTTAGCAATTCATGTGATTTATCAGAGGTAGCACAAGATAGGACACCACAGCTCTTTGAAGTAAAAATCTAGCAAACGTTTGTCGTTGGTAGCTTTAAGAATAAGCTGTACATCTGGAAGGCGTTACTGAAGTGAAGCATCCGAAAATAGGTAGCTGAATGAAAATGAATGAAGAACAATATTTCGTTTTGCGATATTTCTAAAAAATACCTTAGAGTCTAAATTTAAAAAATAGATAACTTTATGTTGAAAAATGGGTAGTTCATTTTTTTCCTCTCAACATAGTTCCATTTACAAGCATCTGTATGTGCCCGTTGTTCAAAGACCTGACGTTTCTATCATAGCACCAGCTGGATAAGATAAACGTAACAATGGAACGTTAACAGCTTGGGTGATCAAAAGTCTTCTGTTTGTCACCCTAGTTCGCCAGGCAAGGACCAGGGTTTCAGGTACCATGCAAGTTAATGCAGTATTTCCCTAATGGGTTAGACTACACACAGTTAATAATGTCATATAATGAGATAAAATAAGTATAACAAAAGGAGTAAAACAAACTAAAGTAACTGAATTAGAAAAAAATAAGACAAAAATATTTACGTTTTACAGCTCAGTGCGTTTTTGCAGAATTCGAAGGTACGGATGGTGAAGTTAGTCCTTCACTGACTATGCCTAATATAAGATCCATGACGGTATGCATATGGATGAAAACATGTAACGTCACCAAGAGGGGAACGTTAGTATCTTACGCAGTAACTAATCAAAGTGAAGAATTGGTCATAAATTACAATGCAACATCAATCCGTACGGCGATCAAGGGACACAGCAAGCCAATAGCACTGAATGTTGCTGATTGTACATGGCACCATATTTGCTTGACATGGACCTCCCAAAACGGTGACTGGAAGTTCTATCATGACGGAGTCCGTTTCGCGGATAGTACAGATATAGGGAAAGGTCAGAGCCTGACAGGTGGAGGAAAGCTAGTGTTGGGTCAGCGATTACGCTACTTTGCTGGTGAATTTATGCAAGAGCAAGCATTCTGCGGGAGTTTAGCAGAATTCAACATTTGGTCAATTAATAAAGATGACACTGAGATAAATAATATAAGAAACAGTCGTGCGAACGATGGCCCAGAGACACAATTTACTTGGAACCACGAAGACGATCTTGACTTCCGAGGACATGTTAACCGTAAGTACACACTTTACTTGATTATCATGTTTAGAAATGCTTTGTTTCGTGGTAAAATAAACACTTGTACTTAACATTTGGTCATGTATTGTCAGTCACCAAGGAAATATATTTATAATTATAATGAGTTTGGAAACTTTTTATTATCCTCGAAAACAAGGCTGTGAGAAAACATTTCATTTTTTTGCATTCCAGCCGATGTCTCATTCACAAAGTTAGTTAAAGGGGCCTATTTCAGGGCCAACTACTTAAAGTCTTGAACACTGTTTTCATGCTTTCGCTAATATTATAAACAGTTTCAACCTTACTCGTTGAGAAGTGATGCTTTTATAGTTTAGGCTTTTGCATTCGCTGATAACAAACCATTTGTATATTCTTCATTCTCATCTAGTTGATTGCATACCTTGTAATTTCCCAAGAATATCGTGTTATAGGTCATTGTTACAAAAGTGCGCATTGAATATTGCTAGAAAATAAGGGCACAATCATCTTTTTTTACAGTTGTCACATACAATAAATGTGAGTGTCCAATTCCAACCCCGTCAGGTGAGTTATGTGCAGAACAAAATTATTTATACTGAATAAGAAGCTATTTGACACGTATAATGCAAGCGCAATTCCTTAGTATACTTGTGAGTAAATTTGGAAGAGCAAGGTAGAATTTCGCTGTGTAATAGAAAATCGGGGTGGCAAGTAATACCAACATGACCAAATGACATACGCACGTTTGTAAGTGCACACTGCTACGCAGGGTCTGGACTCAAGTAAATGAAAAACAAGGAAATGAATTAGCAATGATACTCTACACGTAACTACTAATAGCACAATGTCGAAAAACTAGGTAAAGGCTAAAAACTAGATAAAGTACTACATAATTAACTAAGTAAACGAAATAACACAAAGATTGGGCGAAGGGTCTCCGACAGTCTGCTTCCGGGATAAAGGTTTGAGTTGCAAATTTGGGTTTGCAGACCTTTGGAGAGCCAAAAGTGAATGTTTTTCTATTAGGCCGGTGGTGACCACCTTCTTGAATGGGGGTGCATGTAGTGGACGACCAAGCGGAGGTCGGTCGATCAGACTGGACGGAGAGACCCCATGGAAGTGTGAAGGAAAATAGTGTTTGTAAGGCAATATTGGTGATTGTGACGCTCTCAGTCCAAGTTGGCTCACTCGGCTGGAGAAGAGGCACAGGTGATGCTGATAGCCAAGGCTGACTAGCTTTGCAGGCGACAGCATGGCTCGAGTGGAATTATGATCTGAGATGACAGATGCCCCTGTATGGTCCTAGCATGAGTGGTGCAAAATGGTGAAGATGGGTTCTGCTGGTGCAAGATGGCAGTGTAGGTGTAGAGCCTGGCTCATGTGGCGTACGGTAGTAATGCACATCAGACTAGGGTAGTGTTCTGGGATGACACGTATCCCTGTACGGCCCTAGGATGGAATGTAGAAAGAATGTCGATGTAAAGTGTGTGGCTCCAGCCAGGTTGGAATGCGGCAGCGATGCATGGCCTGGCCAGAGTTTGTGATATGGGGCGACAGGAGCCCCTGTACGCCCAATGGCTCAAAATGTAACTGCCAAAACAGTAGGAAAAAAAGAATTGCGGATTTTCAAATGTCTCTATGGAGTTGAAGTGTCTTTGTGGAATAGTCATTACTTGGGTGCATGACTGAGGAGGATTTCTGGTGTCCGAATATAAGTCCGGTAATAATCGCTGGAACAACTGCCGAGAGTTTTAATTAGGTGATCAGGAAGGTGGGCACATGCTGCTGTGGTGGCGGCTCCATTGCAGAATGAATATCAAGTTAGGTAGAAACCCAAGTGTTGAAAGGAAAGAGCGGAGCAGATCAGTGAAAGTCAAATGGTTTAAGGGAACTCTTTCTAGAAGCATGAACAGGTGTTTATCAGGAGAAGCATGCGCTCGACGTCGGACTTTCCGGAAAGATGGATTGTTGAGACTGATCAGAGCATGATTTGGTAGTTGTGTATGACAGAGGAGGTTTTCTGGTTCCGAACATAACTCCTATAACAATTGCTAGGCTACTTGCCAAGAGTTTGGATGAGGTGATCAGGAAGGTAGGCACGTGCGGCTGTGGTGGCAACCACAATACGAAACAAAGGTCCAGTGTAGAAATGAGTTTGAATCCCAAGTCTTGATAGCAAAGAGCGGAGAAGATTGGTGAAAGCGTAGGCACAAACCTTGAGGTCACAAACAAACAGACACTCTCGAGCAGCAAGCATAGTTGATGCAGAATACCAATGTAATTGTAGCCAGTGGCACGATGATTGTCATTGAAGACATAATTTCTTGTAAGGTGCACTGTAGTCGAAGAAAGGGTTCATTGCTTAGACAAGCTATGATGTAATGGCGACGAATGCCAGCCAGGTAGACCTTAATGGTAGAGTACTTTAAGTGGAAGTAAGCCGCACAGTGCACGATGAAGTAAAACAGGTCCTAGGAATTGGATGGGCAATTTGGTGATTGGCATTGTGTACCATACACTGAGGGAAATTGTAGCCAAGCTCATACTCCTGTTAAATAATAGTCAATTGTCTGGGTGCTTAGTGGAGCTTGATCGTAGGCAAGACACAGTAAGTGGATATATGCTGGGTGAGTTCGCTAACACGTAGATGTCCAAAGCAAGCATGGAGCAGACAAGAATACAAGATAAGATTAGAGCACCAGACGACAACATCATTGCAAGTGCGGTTGTACAGTCGTTCCCGATTGGTCATGAGTGAGTCTATGTGACACCTTCATGTTTGCTGTCAAATACTTCGGTTGCTTAGTAACATGATAAGCGAAAAAAGTATCAAGCTAAGCTTCTATGAAGTTCTATTTAAAAAGGAACAACGGTGCTTGTGCTTGTGGGATGTAGACGTGAAAGGATTTGCAAGTAGGGCTTCCTAAAAGTGGTGCAGCTGAAAAGTAAACAAAGGTCAGAAATGATGTTAGAATTTGCAAAGGATGTGCTCCGTATGAGAGCCAATTGCACAGGGCCATATCTAAGATGTGCGACAAACAAAATACCAGGGAGAAAACTGTAAGGTGCCCATATCAACGCACAATGCTGTATATCAGCAGAGCAAGCAAAGTAATATGAGCCAAAGTACGAAATTAAAATTCGCAACCAGTACACAGATGGCTGGTATATTTGAACTCTATGATATTTCCATTGCAACAATGTAAACCGTTGCCATAAAAGCATGAACATAGTTTTTTTCATTGAGAAGTCGGCCCTAAAAGACAAACATGCAACCAAGGTGTAAAATAACAAGCTAAAGGAGATGGGGAAAGATTGGCCGTTCTCGATCTCTGGCTGTAGTTCGTCTGTGAATTCCATTGAAACCGCAGCATCTGAAGTGTAGCAGTGGGTGAAATCATCAGTTGACATCAAGCTATTCACCGATCTAGCTGACAGGCGAAGGCACGTCCGCAAACAATTCCATAGGTAACTGCAAGAAGGATACGTTTGTTTAAAGTGTGATGGCTAGACATGGTGTATTCACCGCCTGCCATTGCCTTAGTATCAATACGGCTAATTTTCAGTCGGGTTCAAACTCACAATGTACGGCATCCAGTTGCCTAGTGGAGAGGCAAGAGACAGGACCGCTTGGCCGAATCCCCACTCTCAAAAAAGAGTTGTTCAATAACCGGACATGCTTCTAATTGTATGGTAGCGGTGACCATGGGTAAAAAGGTTTAGTTTCTCCATTTAGAGGCAAGACAGTACGTAAATAAATGTATACAGATGCGATGGAAAAAAAAACTCAGCTTCTGGATATCATGTTCAGAAAATCCTTGCTAATGCTACTTGGTTGTCAGCGTTCCTTAGACTAGTAAAGTTCTGTGAGCTAATTCCTTGTGTCAAGACATAGCCACGATGTCATGTTGATAACATCAATGTATGCTACTCGTCAAGGTCCTACCAGTCTTAGAGGCAACTGTGGTAAACGTCTCACGTAGCGTATGTGAGCAGAGATTTTGAGAAGGAAACCCTGGATGACGATATTAGCCTATGGACAAGTGTGTCTAGAACATCCACCGGGCATACTTGTTTGATGTCTTGAAGATTCTCCGCTTGATTTCCTCGGGAACATAGTCTGCATAGTGACTCGGTGGATGAAGTGAAACCACTACGTTGGAGGATAGGCGCCGCCATCTTGAAAACAGAGGTTACCTTGATTGTAGAGCCAAACATGATGTGACGTCGTAAATGGATCACCGTGTACTGCACTGGTCCGAAAGAGTGATTTTGTAGGCTTGAAAACGTGGCAGGTTTGGAAAGCATAGCAGTTGTAACGTGGTCGTTTTGTTAACTTTGCTGAATATGAAGTTGTATGACATGTAACTGCAAGTTGTCCTACGATTGACATGGGTTGTGAAGAGACCAACGTGCATCTACGTAATGAAACACTTCGTTGGCCGATTCCACTATTCATATCATGTGCATTACATAATTGTCCGGTTGATTTAGCTTGATAAAGGCGAATGTGCGTGATGTGCCATACAAGTACGAATGTAGGTGGTCGCTGGAGTTCAGGTTCACTAAAAAGCTGTTGTACTACTGTGAAGGCTTGGCTACTCCTCTTCTTGGTCGACTGGCCGGTGATATGCTACGTTGGCCGTATTGGCGTGTGTATTGGCCGTCGGGGTCTGCGGACGTTTGGTTCGTCCATGGTTCGTCGATACTTTAAATTCGCCCTGTGACTTTGTACCGGGTTGGGGGTTAGTAAGAGTGGGGTCGACGTCGGCGTCTGTGATGTTGAACGAGTTAATGGACGGCGTACAGAGAGACACTGGGTAAAGGCTTCTTTTGGCGTCTGTTGGTGGTGAGAACGATTAAAGCTTGAACATGGATGGCGGTTAATCATGATAATAAAGGAAGAACAATCGACAGAGAGTTTTAATAGCTTTACAGACAGTCTAAATGGCATAGAATGAAAGAAACTAGTCAAGGGGACTGAAGCAGGGCGAAGTGAAGTCAAGTGTCGTGTGCAATAGAAAGATTGGTAAAGAGATAGTGCATACCAAGATGTCAATGTCAGCATTGTGGGAGTGGCATCCTGTGACAGGTGCATCCTGGAAGGGGGCTAGCTCTGTTGACTTACAAACTAGATATGTTTTATTTTAATACATAAGTGATAATAAATATTTATCTGAATACACCAGTGTTATCCCACCTATTCATCTAAAGCTGATGATGGTCCCAAAAAAGCAAGAAAGTTGATCGGCTAGACTTCACAGCAGTGACATTTCGTCGTGGAAGGTTCATAACAGTTAACTAATCACTTATTCTTACAGTTACCTAGGCAAGCACATCCAGTAAATATGGTGGCTCTTGTTTATAGGTGGAATAAACTATTCTAAAGAAAAAATAACCAAACCCATTCTATTCAGTGATTCGAGAAGTAGAAAATCACGAACATCTATTTAAGATAGTCAATAACTTTTAAGTAACTAGTTTGCATCGTATATTAATGTTTGCTTGTTTTTGTTAAAATACTCTGACATTTATTTACGAATTCATGAATATTTTAAGCGTCCACTAATTTTGTGGACGATATCATAACACTATGTCTGTGATCTTCAACCCTTGTCTCATTTACTACTTGTCGGACAACTATGGTGTTGACTTAATCAATTAATCCGCTGATACGGACAGTCGATTAGCCAGTTAGTAATGTGTGCAAATGTTTGAGAGGAGGTAAGGGCTTAATTGAAGAAATACAGTAACAAAGAAAGCAGTCAGACGGTTTAGAGTCGAAATCTTTATTTGAAATATCACAGTAATAAGGACTTATAAATCATAAAGAAAACAATCAGACTGTATGGAGACGTAATCCTTCTTTGAATAATCACAGTCAAAAATAAATAACATAAAATGAAACAAACTGTTGCGCAAAAACAACCCTACCCTCACCAACGCAATGAGACTGACATCTTTCCCCTGGGGCCAAACTGCCAGCTGAAAAGATTAAACTATGCAGCAATGTTGTGGAATTGTGCCATGAAAAATTCAGTGAACACTTAGTCGGGTCGGAAGGTAGGGTTCCATGCACCCCATGGATGTATTTTTTTAACCTACATTTTTGTAATCCTTAGGGTCTATATTTAATGAATTTTGATGTTCCCAAAATCAAATCGTGTCCCATGGGGTTCATTTGGCGCCATCTTTGCCGCCATCTTGGCCGCCATCTTGGATTTCAACAATGGGGTAGGGGTCACGTATCTACCGCTCGACGGAAACAGAAACAATAAAATACTATAAACGTTACATTTTTAGAAAGCCAAGATCATGGCCTTTTCATTGATATATAACTTAATAGGGATTAAATAATATTCGAACGTCGATTAGACTTTATATCGGTCATTGGCCGTAAATCATAAATATCATAAGGTATTTATATATTTTTCGGAAGAACTCAATGCAATAAACAAGAAAAACAAGATTAAAAGTATGTGTCTTGAGATTTAGTGGGTGCATGAGCTTGTTTTCTTATTACGCGGTATGCCACATATCCGTGTGTAACACAAGGGGTAGGGGTAATGTTTCCCTTTCTGTTTCGAATCATGAATGATTAAACCATACAAATGTTACATTTTTTGAAAGTGCTGCATCAGACCTTTCTAAAAATATATAGATTTATGGGGAAAAAATTGCATATTTAAAAATTACAAAGCTTAAACCTTTCGGTTTGTGTCGATTTCAAGTGATTTTTTTAGAACGAAATTACAACATATGGATTGGGGTAATGTTTCCCTTTCTGCCTCGAACCATGAATTACGAAACCATATAAATAACACACTGTTTGAAAGCTCTGAAATAGGCCTTTTCAAACATGTATAGTTTTATTGGGAAAAGTCCATATTTTAAACTTACAAGGCTTATGCCTTTCAGCTTGTGTCAATTTTAAGTGAGTTTTAAGAACGGAATTGCAACATATGGGGTAGGGGTACATTTCCCTTTCTGCCTCGAACCATGAATTATGAAACCATGTAAATGTTATACTGTTTGAAAGCTCTGAAATGGGCCTTTCCAAACATGTATAGTTTCATTGGGAAAAGTCCATATTTGAAAGTTACAAAGCTTAAACCTTTCGGTTTGTGTCAATTTTAAGTGATTTTTAAGAACGAAATTACAACATATGGGTAGGGGTAATGTTTCCCGTTCTGCCTTGAAACATGAATTATGAAACCATATAAATGTTATACCGTTTGAAAGCTCTGAAATTGGCCTTTCCAAACATGTATAGTTTTATTGGGAAAAGTCCATATTTGAAAGTTTCAAAGCTTAAACCTTTCAGTTTGTGTCAATTTTAAGTCATTTTTAAGAACGAAATTACAACATATGGGGTAGGGGTAATGTTTCCCTTTCTGCCTCGAATTATGAATTATGAAACCATATAAATGTTATACTGTTTGAAAGCTCTGAAATTGGCCTTTCCAAACATGTATAGTTTCATTGGGGAAAATTGCATATTTGAAAGTTACAAAGCTTAAGCCTTTCAGTTTGTGTCAATTTTAAGTGATTTTTTGAACAATATGCACAAAACAGTTAGTCCGTTGGTCAGGTATCGAAATCATCCCCTCTAAGGCATTTTACCTACTATGATTTTCTGTTAGCTAGTATTCTCAGCTGTCATAATCTGCTTATTTTCCATTTAACTGATGGTGTGTAAGAGTGTAACGACTTGTTTGTGAAGGGCTGTCACGCCCTCAGTAGTAAAATAGGAATGGGTTAGGGGTAACATATTTACCGCTAGTCGGAAACAAAAACAAAAAGTACCATAAACAATACATTCTTAGAAAGCCCAGATAATCCCCTTACCATTGGTATACAACTAAATGGGGATAAATTGATATTCAAACATCGATTAGATTTTATATAGGACATGAAATGTAAATTGTAAAATTTGCTTAATTTCAAACCCAATAATTAAGTTCATGTTCCTCCAAACAATGTTTACAAGGTATTTATAAATCATTTGAAAGAACTTAATGCAATAGAGAAGTAAAAAACATTAAAAGAGTGTATTTTCTTGAGACTTATGGGGTGCGTCGATTGTTTACCTAATATATGGTATGCCGTATATCTCTCTATAATATACATTTAAGGGATAGGGGTATGGGTAATGTTTCCTCTCCTACCAAACGCAGCAAATAAGGAAGCCACATAAATATCATATCTCTGAAACACTAAAGCAGTTGTTCTTCCAACAAGATATGGCATGATTGCAGTGACAATGCCTAAACTCAAAAGTTTGTGTTACTTTACTGACATTTACTTGTTAAAAGGAACATAGAAAAATACTCAGAACGCATTCAAATTACGCAACTAAATAGTAAACAGAAGGCGAACAAACACTCTCTACACCGAGCAATAAGAAGGCGAGACAAACCTCAGAAAATGACTAAAAAGACTTATATTCCCCTTGACACCTCAATGTTTAAAATGCCTTGTGAGTGAATCTATCATTAGTTTCTTATCATGGATGACATTTAACCAATGTTAGACCCTGACGTCTTTGAAGCAAAGACCCTACAAACGGACGTTTTAGGGTCAATGCTTGAAGATCCCATTCCCACCAGCATGATCGAATCAGAGAGACTAGATTGATCTAACTTTCGAGCAAGATCAGCCACCAGCAGCTGAGAAAAAATAAGTCAACATAATCATCAGAGTCACGCGAGCTAGACAACGGCTTCACACATTATACTCCACAGAGAGGACATTCTTACACAATTCACAAAAGCGTTCAAAAGCTTCGTTAAAGGCATTGTTCGCGATCCCAGGGACGGGCATGGCTGGTTGCGTGGCAAATGCAAAATGTTAGTACTGCTGAATCAAGGTGTAATCAAGTAATATCTTATTTATAGATGGGGAAAATCCTAATCCTGATAGTAATTATGGAATATAAACTTTGTGAAAAGTTGAGAAAATTTGCCACTTCTTTGATTTGTATGTTTTACATTCCATGTTGTACTAGTCTGTACTATACATGAACAGTCAATACATCCGGCAAGTATTCTGTGCTGTTCTTTTATAGTTAGGTCCCCGCAATCCGAGATACGTCTTTCTATAGTGTCGACCATTCTCTTCGATTACTGTAATCTACTCCAATAAATTCCCATTTAACTCATTTGTATGATTACAGGGAAGCCTAAGCCTATCTCTTACAATCTAAGATTTGAGATATTTGACAACAATATGTATGCAATTTTCATACTTTTCATAGGCCTAAATAACACACAGAAGAAAGTCATACTCAATGTTTTGTCCAATTGAAAGTCAAATTTTCACCGAAACAAGTAGAGGTGGCCATCTGTAAGCCAAACGAGCATTAATATTAGCAAAGATGGATATTAATTAAGCCTTTCCCATTTCCGATCCCAGTTACTCATACAACGGGGTATAAGCGAAAGCCAAGAGTATCGAATGTGTTGAAACCAAAGTGGCCCCTATTCAGTACCACGTAGCCTACAGGTACACCTTAAAGAATACTTACCAGGCCAAAATACCGAGTGTTGAATTCCTTCAAAAGTGGCAACACCTGGAAAAGACAATGCGGCAACCAATTTATCACCCTGATCTCTAACTATTTACCTCTACACCCAATAAAGCACCGGGACTCAAGACAGTTGTACATTACAAACTTAAGAGAGCGATCGAAGACACTCGCTACACAGAACGCAGGATGGAAGGCTGCAAAGACGATTCTTCAAATAGGCAAAAAAGAGGCTAAAAACAACACAAACATTCACAGCAACGACGATAGGTCGGGTTTTCTTCCTATACTACGGTACAAAACCAAACCAAAGGGTCTTTCAAAGGCCACCGCACTTCCCTTAAAGCCCGGCTCGAAATGGACTGGGATCATGATTAGTGCCAAGTTTGGTTGGCCTTTTAGGGCATGGCTCAGCATAATGAGTCTGTTGGTAACGGTTGCGATCGTTCGCATTATCTGCGGATCTGTTTGCTCTCAGATCACGCTCAGGCTCGGACAGATATAGATACGTACAGGCCATCGTTTCAAGGTTCGTTTCAGTCATGCCATGGCAAATACTCGAAATAAAAGAAAGGAAAACTATCAACTTAATCAAACAAGAGTTTGCTTGAATGAATTTACCGAAGTTTCAGGCCATATCAACGTTCGTTATGTGAATGATTCAGCTGCTGACCGCCATGTACATACGGAATATTGGCGCCATCTAAAGTCGAATAATTATAAAAAAAAAAGTAAAAAGCTTATATCTGGGCTTTCTAAGAATGTATTGTTTATGGTACTTTTTTGTTTTTGTTTCCGACTAGCGGTAAATATGTTACCCCTAACCCATTCCTATTTTACTACTGAGGGCGTGACAGCCCTTCACAAACAAGTCGTTACACTCTCACACACCATCAGTTAAATGGAAAATAAGCAGATTATGACAGCTGAGAATACTAGCTAACAGAAAATCATAGTGGTAAAATGCCTTAATAGAGGGGATGATTTGGATACCTGGCCAACGGACTAACTCTTTTGTGCATATTGTTCAAAAAATCACTTAAATTGACACAAACTGAAAGGCTTAAGCTTTGAAACTTTCAAATATGCAACTTTCCCGATGAAAACTATACATGTTTAGAAAGGCCAATTTCAGAGCTTTCAAACAGTATAACATTTATATGGTTTCATAATTCATGTTTCAAGGCAGAACGGGAAACATTACCCCTACCCCTTATATTATAATTTTGTTTAAAAATCACTTAAAATTGACACAAACTGAAAGGCATAAGCTTTGTAACTTTAAAATATGGACTTTTCCCAATAAAACTATACATGTTTGGAAAGTCCCATTGCAGAGCTTTCAAACGGTATAACATTTATATGGTTTCATAACTCATGGTTCAAGGCAGAACGGGAAACATTACCCCTACTCCTTATATAAAATTTTGTTTAAAAAATGACCTAAAATTGACACAAACTGAAAGGTTTAAGCTTTGTAACTTTCAAATATGGATTTTTACCAATAAAACTATACATGTTTGGAAAGGCCCATTTCAGAGCTTTTAAACAGTATAACATTTACATGGTTTCATAATTCATAATTCGAGGCAGAAAGGGAAACATTACCCTACCCCATATGTTGTAATTTCGTCCTTAAAAATCACTTACAATTTACACAAACTGAAAGGTTTAAGCTTTGTCACTTTAAAATATGGAACTTTTTCCAATAAAACTATACATGTTTGGAAAGTCCCACTTCAGAGCTTTCAAACAGTGTAACATTTATATGGTTCGTAATTCATGGTTCGAGGCAGAAAGGGGAAACATACCCCTACCCCATATGTTGTAATTTCGTTCTTAAAAAATCACTTAAAATCGACACAAACCGAAAGGTTCAAGCTTTGTAACTTTCAATATGCAATTTTTCCCCATTAATCTATATATTTTTAGAAAGGTCTGATGCAGCACTTTCAAAAAATGTCATGATTCGAAACAGAAAGGAAACATTACCCCTACCCTTGTGTTACACACGGATATGTGGCATACCGCGTAATAAGAAAACAAGCTCATGCACCCACTAAATCTCAAGACACATACTTTTAATCTTGTTTTTCTTGTTTATTGCACTGAGTTCTTCCAAAAAATATATAAATACCTTATGAAAAATCGTTTGGAGGAACGGGAACTTAATTATTGGGTGTGAAATTTCGCAAATTTTACGATTTACGGCCAATGACCGATATAAAGTCTAATCGACGTTCGAATATTAATTAATCCCTATTAAGTTATATATCAATGAAAAGGCAATGATCTTGGCTTTCTAAAAATGTAACGTTTATAGTATTTTATTGTTTCTGTTTCCGTCGAGCGGTAGATACGTGACCCCTACCCCATCGTTGAAACCAGGATGGCGGCCAAGATGGCGGCAAAGATGGCGCCAAATGAACCCCATGGGACACGATTTGATTTTGGGAACATCAAAATTCACTAAATATAGACCCTAAGGATTACAAAAATGTAGGTTAAAAAAATACATCCATGGGGTGCATGGGAACCCTACCTTCCGACCCGACAACAGGCAGAAGGAAAATCAAACTACAATTTGTTTAAATATTGAACATCTTTTATTTGTTTGTCAAATATCGAATAGAGGAACGACAGTTCTTTCAAATTAACTTATGCAATGAGCGATCTGTACAAATATATCCAAAGAGTGGTTTTGTTTTTAAATAGACAAGTTTTGAAATTACCCTTTTCGTCGTTTATAGTTATTCGAGCTTAGATATTGGCTGATTTTCTGTGCTGATGAAATTAGCTGTGATTGAAAGACTACTGCCGGGAGATAATAATCAATGTATATATTGAAAGCAATGTGTGTAAAATCTTTGTACTCATGGGCGCACTATAAGTGAAAATACTTCAGTGTATCTCAGCAACTAAAGCGTCAACTGGTTTTGTTTGTGATAGATGTTAGTATGTATGGCATAAAACTTTTTCAGAAGCTGTTTGCATACCCTATGCTGACATTATGCCTTTTTTAACACACAAAGATACCTTGGGCATGGGCATTGCTGCTTGCAGCAATATCATTATTTTTTTCTAAGAAAAGGTGATACAGACTGTGTAGACATTGAGGATGATGTTTCTCGCAGAGTCAGCTACATCAACTCGTTAATATGTGGGGTTTTTTGGTTGGTTTCTAGTCATGTATGGAGTCAATTAAAACCAAATGCACGTTTGTGCATATTACTATGACGATAACAAGACCATACATTGTATGTGCTTATAAATATTAATGAAAGGCCATCAACATTTTTCAACTAGTAACTCAAGAATGTCAGTCTTACCTGATGCATATTACTTACCTTCCATGCCTACCCTTACTGAATACGTACCTAATTTCTTTGAATCAGAATTCCTCTGTCCATCGAATATCGAAAGAAATGACGATTCTGGAAAGGGAATTGTAGCTGTGACCTGGTCATTTTCACAAGGAACTGCAACTTGTACTCCTGCAGCTGGCAGTAACTTCAGCATTGGTAATACTGTCGTGTCTTGCAAAAAAGATAGATTAATGAGCCACCTAAGTTCTTGCCTTGCTCCTTTAATGTTACAGTAAGAACAAATGGTGAGTTTTTAATATAAACATAAATATATATAACAGAAACGCAGTTACAAAATTTTGTATACGTGTATGTAGGTCTTTCTTGCGGTTTTGTAGTTGGTTGATACATTGTCTTTATGTAGCCAAAAAAGTAAATTTATTGAAAATCAAGATATGTTTTCAACAGTTACAAGTAACTGACACATCTTGCATTACAATCCGGAGACGGGCCCAGGAGGCCTCGACCGAAGTGCTTTATTTTGAGACTTCATGCTTTTAAGTTAAATCCATGAGTGACTTTTAGGATAGCATAATTTATCCTTCGGAATAGGTGGTAAGGATGACGAAAGTAGTTTCTGTACAACATAAAATGTATTTTTCTCATCAGGAAAGCGACCCGACTACAGGCAGAAGGAAAATCAAACTACAATTTGTTTAAATATTGAACATCTTTATTTTGTTTGTCAAATATCGAATAGAGGAACGACAGTTCTTTCAAATTAACTTATGCAATGAGCGATCTGAACAAATATATCCAAGAAGTGGTTTTGTTTTTAAATAGACAAGTTTTGAAATTACCCTTTTCGTCGTTTATAGTTATTCGAGCTTAGATATTGGCTGATTTTCTGTGCTGATGAAATTAGCTGTGCTTGAAAGAATACTGCCGGGAGATAATAATCAATGTATATATTGAAAGCAATGTGTGTAAAATCTTTGTACTCATGGGCGCACAGTAAGTTAAATACTTCAGTGTATCTCAGCAACTAAAGCGTCAACTGGTTTTGTTTGTGATAGATGTTAGTATGTATGGCATTAAACATTTTCAGAAACTGTTTGCATACCCTATGCTGACATTATGCCTTTTTAACACACGAAGATACCGTGGACATGGGCGATGCTGCCTGCAGCCATATCATTACTTTTTTCTAAGAAAAGGTGATACAGACTGTGTAGACATTGAGGATGGTGTTTCTCGCAGAGTCAGCTACATCAACTCGTTAATATGTGGGGTTTTTTGGTTTCTAGTCATGTATGGAGTCAATTAAAACCAAATGCACGTTTGTGCATATTACTATGACGATAACAGACCATACATTGTATGTGCTTATAAATATTAATGAAAGGCCATCAACATTTTTCAACAAGTAACTCAAGAATGTCAGTCTTACCTGATGCATATTACTTACCTTCCATGCCTACCCTTACTGAATACGTACCTAATTTCTTTGAATCAGAATTCCTCTGTCCATCGAATATCGAAAGAAATGACGATTCTGGAAAGGGAATTGTAGCTGTGACCTGGTCATTTTCACAAGGAACTGCAACTTGTACTCCTGCAGCTGGCAGTAACTTCAGCATTGGTAATACTGTCGTGTCTTGCAAAAAAGATAGATTAATGAGCAACCCTAAGTTCTTGCCTTGCTCCTTTAATGTTACAGTAAGAACAAATGGTGAGTTTTTAATATAAACATAAATATATATAACAGAAACGCATTTACACAATTTTTTATATGTGTATATAGGTCTTTCTTGCGGTTTTGTAGTTGTTGATACATTGTCTTTATGTAGCCAAAAAAGTCAATTTATTGAAAATCAATATATGTTTTCAACAGTTACAAGTAACTGACACATCTTGCATTACAATCCGGAGACGGGCCCAGGAGGCCTCGACCGAAGTGCTTTATTTTGAGACTTCATGCTTTTAAGTTAAATCCATGAGTGACTTTTAGGATAGCATGATTTATCCTTCAGAATAGGTGGTAAGGATGACCAAAGTAGTTTCTGATACAACAAAAAATTTATTATTCTCATCAGGAAAGCGTCGATATGACTTTTTTGAAACCTCTTTTTTAATTCAGAAGATACCAAGCATATCATGTGCATGCTATAAATTAGTCATCATGATGACTTTGTGTGAACTAGTTCTGTACGTAAATAGAGTATTATTTATGTCGTCAACTTGTAAATTTGACAATTAAAAGAGGACAAAATTTTCCTCGACAAAAGCCTAATGCCTGGCAAAATGTGAAAAATTCCACGAACAATATGTAGAGATGCGTGTCTCCTCTGGGATAGAGTGTAAGAATCACACACACACACACACACACACACACACACACACACACACACACACACACACACACACACACACGTATATATATATATATATATATATATATATATATATATATATATATATATATATAATATATATATATATATCACCAAATATATATATATATATATATATATATATATATATATATATATATATATATATATATATATATATATCACTGCATGAAAACGCAATAATACAGATAAATTCACATTAATGAGTTGCCTGTATTATAGAATAATACACGTGAATTCACATGAATCCACATGAATACAGGCTTTCTGAATACAAGCAATGGATTATTAACTTTATTCACCTGTATATGCACTATTCAGCTAAAATACAGGCAATAATTCATGCTAATACAGTAAGTATTATAGCGTTTTTATGCAGTGTATATATATACCGTTATTAACTTAGGTGATACCAAGCATCCAGTCTATATATAATTTGTTGGTTCTCACCTTACACTTTAAGGGTGTTTGAGTAAGATCCATTTAAGTAATTGCTTTCTTTAGTATTAAAGTTAACACGGTGAACCTGACTTTTATTCTTGATTTTGAAAAATAGGGGTTGAAGGTTTCATTGAATAAAGTTTGAGTAAAACTTTTTCTTTCGCTTGCGAGACGCTTACTACCTTTATGAAAAAGAAACGTATCGGTACAGTCTTTCCTTGTGATACTGAACTGGTAAGCGGAAATTCCAAGTGTTGGCTTTCATAATATCCACCTGAACTCGCAATATTATTCTTTATAAAGCATTGTATGTTCAATTGCTGGTAATTAGTCTCCTTTCTTTATTGAACAGCTATTTTGTCTTTCACAAAAGAATGAACATGAATGAAGTTCTTGGGATTTTTGGCTACGAGGGCGGGATTTGATGCCTAAACGAAAATAACAAAATGCAAATCAGTGAACGATCAATTTACTAATACCTAAAGCAGCACGTGCTTGATACCGATTTAATTCGACCATGAAAATGCCCATACTATAGCAAATTAAAGTCAATCTGCAAATATAAAAATATTTTCTCTATAGAGAATATAGTTAAGATCAATCAAATATAACAATCAGGGTGTTTGAATATTGCATCATGATGAAATGTACCGATCTTCTTAGTAAAATTTTTTGTGATATCTGTCCTGGCGTTAAAAGTGCTATTGTGCATACGGGGACATGAAAACGTGAAGCAGTATTTCTACTTCCACAACGAAAAAATCCATTCCAAGTCTTGATCGATCCTGGACGTGTGGAAAAGAGCAAGGAAAGAGACTTCCGTTTGGCCTAATATCTGACCCCATTCCATCTTCTTTGCTTTGGATGCCTATGATTTACCGAGTAATTGATGATCGCAGAAATCCCTGTCGGTCTGTAGGTCGCCTGCTAACTGTTATTAACCTTTATAACCTTTCATTTCTGTATTGCCTACTCAAATATATTAAGCTTTAGTAAGATTGATGAATCCGATCGGAGAAGGCGATATATTGGCGACGAAAAACACAACATCTCAGGTGAGCAACCATCTATTAAAACATTTGACAAACCTTAAGAAAGTCGTTAGTAAGGAAATGTTTGATGGGGTAAATGATGGTTATGACTTCTAGAGTGCTAATGTTGTCTTCGTAGATGAAAGTGTTCCCATAACAAGGACAGCATATCAGGTGCAAGGAAACGTAATAATACTTTGATTTTTTCTTTCTGTTTATGGTACAGATGATTGGATTTTTGGAAAGAGTATCGGCCAATATCTCTATGCTACCAAATGCAAATTTTCCTACAGATACCATCAAGGCACTTGCTCAAGGTGAGCGCCCTCAATTAAACATACTTGCAATGGAAAACTATGTTTGTATAGAATGTAGTAGATTCGTAACTTGTTCGATGTATTTTCAACAAATGCGAACTAGTCTACAGCGTGAGTATCTAAAAGTACAGGTGTGCGTTATTGTTACAATCACATTTCCTTCGGTTAAGGTTCCAAGACAAGAAATTGACCATTTTAAACTAACAATTCTCTAGTGTTTAATAAGCTCAGAACCCCCGTAAATTGTATATTTTCGGAAAGCCCAGATATAGGGGAACATTCTGGTTACCATAGTGTCACCATTGTTTACATAAGTATCATGTGACAGGTAATTTGCATAACCTTTCAAAATCGGTTTTCCCTATGTTTTGTTTCAATGCTTTGAGATATGTGGCTGAAATTCATGTGAGTGCAAGCTATCCTACAGGTCTTCAAAAGTGTGTCTCAGAATTTTTTTAAACCTTCTTAAACAGTTTTTATGCCAGAAAAACTTCCAGAGCAGTGAATTTTACCATAGTTGATTTCTTTAAAATTGTGCTCCAAAAAAACTAAGCAAGATATAAAAAATCTGAGACACACTTTGAAAGAGCATTGTGACAGCTTGCATTCCAGCAAGTTTGAGTCAGATATTTTGAAGTATTGAGACAAAACATAGGAAAAACCGACTTTTGAAAGATTATGCAAATTATCTTGTCACATGATAGTTATGTAAACAATGGTGACACTGTGGTTACCAAAATGTTCCCATATATGTAGGCTTTCAGAAAATGTATACTTTACAGGGGTTCTGAGTTTATTTACTGTTAGAGAATTGTTAGATTAAAATGGTCACATTTCTTGTCTTGGAACCTTAATCCGGAGATACACTAAATTCTTGACAGATGTAATACATCCCGATTGTGCTTCATCTGCCAACCCTCCCGTCTTGTTCTCTAATTACCCAATCATCTTCGACATATCCACGAGTGCTTAAAATTATGGCTGCAACTCAAAGTAGCGAGCTTCATTAATATTAACATAGGCTTACAGAGACTGTCATGTTCAATTATCTTGCACCTTTTAGGACACATTGCCCTAAAAGGTACACTTAAATTGACACAAAGTGACGGTTGAATAATGCAAGTATTAAAACGAATTCATCACCTTGATATTTTTGCGATGCCCCCACCTGATGAAATATCATATACGATTATCCTTGGGCATCTCTATGATAGACAGCGCACAGACCTTTTCTTAAAGTAAAGAGGAGCTGATTTTTCTCCTCCTCATAATACGA